>NC_091479.1:11374156-11667147 GCF_036971445.1 Narcine bancroftii | reverse complement strand
TTTTGCTTCTGTGCAGTTCAAACAACGTATTAGGCAACTCTGAATGATTTTATTTCATGTTAACAGAAAGATCGTGCAGTGCAAAGTCAAAATTGATGAAATGATACACTACTTAAAAACCACAGTTCCATCCTGTCCTAAATTTGTGATCTTATCTGCTTGATAGAATCTAACAGATACACCACAATTCGTCATGTTCACAGATACACTGAGATGTCAGACATCCTCTTGTTTTGTGTGAGAATTTTTTTTAATATTCTCTCAATTTAGGGTGATGAGCGGTCAACATAAAATTGAAATACTTTAAATGTAGCAAAGGCAAATCAAGGAAGACCAATTTTGCATGCAATTGCACTGACATTTTCATCTCAGTGTGAAGCTTCTAAAAGAACTGCTTATCTGTAGAACCTCAGGACATGCGAGAGCAATTTACAGTTGACAAGTACTTTTGAAGGTTAGCTTCTGTTGTAATACAAGAACCACAACAACAAACTTGCACATACACATAGCAGCAAAATAATTTACGGTCATTGGTTTTCTTACATATTGGCCAGGACAGCAGGATATCTCCACAGCTTTTTAAAATATTGCCAACATCTTTTACATGCCCCCAAGGAAGTAACCAGTCCTCTGATTTTTTTTTTCAGCAAAAAAACACAAATGTATGATACAGTTTGAGTCTCTGCTTCAATCTTTAGTTCAACTGGAACGTATTATCTTCTGACACAGAGACAAGCATTCCAGATGCTGAGACATAACAACAATTAGCGTGGAAACACAGTATGGGTGTCAGCCTTTGAATCAATTCCCAACAGGCTAAGGTCAAATTACATGGGATCCTTTCAAGAGCCTTTTCACACTACCTCACGCAAGCAGAGGACAGATGAAACTTTGCACAGAGTTCTGTTCATTCTGTTAAGAAATTAAAACTCATCACGTTATCTCACGTTAAAAATTGTCTAACAAATGATTAGTGGTGAGTCAGTCAGGTGATGAGCTGCTTGCAACATAACCTAATTTGAACATCTGTTTGTCCCCTGTACACATGTATTCAACAAGAGTTACAAAAGGACCGGCCGAGTTCCTCCAACCTTTCTGTGCTTTTACTACAATCACAGTGTTCTATGGCGAGCTCTCCACTGGCCACCGTGACAGAGGTGCACCAAAGAAAAGGTACAAGGACTGCCTAAAGAAATCTCTTGGTGCCTGCCCCATTGACCACCGCCAGTGGGCTGATCTCGCCTCAAACCGTGCATCTTGGCGCCTCACAGTTTGGCGGGCAGCAACCTCCTTTGAAGAGCCCACCTCACTGACAAAGGCAAAGGAGGAAAAACCAACACCCAACTCCAACCAACCAATTTTCCCCTGCAGCCGCTGCAACCGTGTCTGCCTGTCCCGCATCGGACTTGTCAGCCACAAACGAGCCCGCAGCTGACGTGGACATTTACCCCCTCCATAAATCTTCGTCCGCGAAGCCAAGCCAAAGAAGATGCGTCTGCAGACTTTCATGTTTCACTCACAACACAGAGGTTATCAGGTTCTATCACGGTATCCAGAAAAACATGGTGTCCAAGTGACAGTTGCCTTGCTCCATTTCCTGATGATGCCTCTATTTAAGGTAAGAATCAAGGACATTCCTGTTTTGTTTATAATTTTATTTAACATAAAACCAATTAACAAATATATCACGATATTTCAAAATCCAAATACTGTGGTATTTTATATATAGAAAAAAAACACTCTAAATCCTCCCTCCCTCCAACTCTCTACAAACTTTTTAAAAGGGACAAGGAAACCACAATAGGAGCACGTCACTTTCCAAAACTTTTAAACATTGTGTGTGTGTGTGTGTGTGTGTGTAAATATATATATATTCATAGAGACTGATAGAGAATGGGAATGTTTGAGATTCATTTAAATTCTAATACCAATAGTTTGTAAATATGAACTCCATATTTCACAAAAGGACATTTCCTGTTAATAAATAATCTGTAATTATGAGATTATTATGAAACTAATTGCTTGCCCTCACCCAAGAAGACACGATGGTAAAGAGATATCATACTTCAGGAAAGCAGAAGATTGAATAAGAGCAAGAAATTCAAGTGTAATATTTGTTTTTCAAGAATTTCTTTCAAAGCAAGCTATAAATTTATTTTTATGTTTTAGTATACTTTCAAGGATTTAGAAGGTGACCATCCAAAGGCTCTTTGTAAACTGAAGGTTTGGTATTAGCTACAAAGAATTTCCAATTTTTTGCATGCCAGCCAATCCACATACCTAAGTCAACTACTTAATTCCCATTATGTTGGATAATCTTTTTCTGTTTGTATAAATTCAGTTTGCTTTGTTCCCCATATTCATACAGAGAACATCTGATGATGAATGGATTTCCTTTGAGTATTTTGTGTATGATACTGTACACGAGACCTCATTGCTCAATTTGGATTCCCAGAGAAAGTCAGAAATGAAAATAAACTGGTTTGAGACAATGCAATGAACCTGAAATAAAATAGCAGACTCAATCACTACAATTGAGTTGCTAAACATAAGAAAAACAAAGTTGCAAGAGTCGGCCACAGTCCCTTAAATCGGCTTCACCGAGTGAGCATGGTAGATGGCCAGCCCAAGCCTAAATTTCCTCTTCTATATTAGTTCCCCATAGTCCTCCATTCCCTGATCATTTAAAAATGTATCTCCTTCCCTTTGAAGTAAAGGATTCAGTGATTTGCCATACTCTGCAACATGTTGTCACTAGACATTTCAGTTTTAAGAGACTGCCCTTTGTCTTGTAACATTCCCTTCATTCAAAATTCTCCCTCAAGTAGAAACATCTCGACACCTACTCTGTCCTGGCTCATAAGGATATTACATGTTTTAATAGATCACCACTCACACCTAAACTCCAAAGAATATGCATCTAATTTCTTTCGCCACTTATGATCTCAGGAGTTAGTCTATATAATCAATTTTGGACCACCTCCAATACCAGTGTCTCCTTTTTTAAGTAAAGGACTAAATTATGTGTCACCCCAGTATACTGTACACTTACAACAATAATGGCCATGTGTATGGGTGGGGGGGGGGGGGGTTGGGGGGGAGGAGCATATTAATGTAGCACAATTCATTTTTCAGGTCAAAACCAAAAACTTTTTCCACCAATGCGATGTAGTTTTAGTTCTAAATAGGAATGACAGTAATCAGTATGTACATAATTCTTTCTTCTTTGGCTTGGCTTCGCGGACGAAGATTTATGGAGGGGTATGTCCACATCTGCTGCAGGCTCGTTGGTGACTGACAAGTCCGAAGCGGGACAGGCAGGCACGGTTGCAGCGGTTGCAAGGGAAAATTGGTTGGTTGGGCTTTGGTGCTGGGTTATTCCTCCTTTGTCTTTTGTCAGTGATTATTTATAGTGCTGTTCAATAAATACTGGTTAGAACATCCAGGAAAGCTCCCCCACTCTTCGGAAAAAAAAAACTAAAGGTACCAGATATTTTATGTTTACCTGAAGGGACAAGAACAATCTGTTTCACCTCTCCATTTGGAAGGTAAAAACACATAGTAATTGCTGGAGGGACTCACAGCATCCTTATGAGGGAAAGTTATATTACTGATTTTTCGGACCTGAGCCCTTCAAGGCATATAAGGATAAAAAGGCTTATACCTTGAAGAAGGGCTCAGGCCCAAAATGTCGGTAATATATCTTTCCCTCCTGAGGATGCTGCGAGTCCGGCTGAGTCCCTCCAGCATTTACTGTGTGTTTTCAAGTACAATAGGTGTCTGCAGACTTTTGCCACACCTTCCTGAGTTGAAATCGTCGCAGTCGCGTACTTATCTTCGTCGGGAGCGGTGCCGGCTGCTGCTGTAGGCGATGCGACGTGCAGGAGTATTAGTGCGTGTGCGCATGGGGGTGCTCGGTGTCAGTATTCAGGTGACAAATCTCAGATGCAGGAGGAGAGTGAGGGCGTCAGGATCACCTATGTGGCAGTGAGCCAATGAGAAGGCCAGAGGAGTTTGGCTGGGTGGTGTTTGGGGGAGTTGAAGATGCAACGTTGTGCCTCATGAATAATAAAAAGAAAGTCGGCTTCATGGTGTGGCTGAAGGAAACGAGTGAGTGTATTCTTTATTTGTTTGTAATCTGTGATGAATCAGTGCTGTTGCAATATCCGAGGAATTGTGCTCAAGTTCCTGAAGCGGGACGTAAACCCATAATTTTCTGACAATAACAAGAATATTTTTCACTGATTCTCAAAGGATTTATTTAATAGATGAATTAAAACAATCTTTAAATGGTACTGAGTTGAATCTGTGCCAGTAGGATATGAGCCAGATTTCAGATTTATTGTCAGAGTACATGCATGACATCAAATACAACCCTGCAATTTTTCCTGCAGGCAAGGCAGAATCACCACTTATTGGCTACATCATTGTGTGGCATGGCAGCTGCAAAGCATTGGACTGGAAGTCAATACAGAGAACGATCAAAACATTCGAGAAGGACAGTGGGGTGTCCCCTTCCTTTTTTGATGGCATTCACATGCTTAATTAGGGCTCAAATAATTATCAAGGACCCTTTCCAACCTTCAGTCTGTATCTTTGACCCACTGTCATCAAGAAAGGAGGTACAGGAGCAACAAAATCAGGCGGTGAGAGTGATGAACAGTATCCTGTAAATAAGAAAATTATCCCAAACTATTGGTATATGTATTTGAAACTAAAACGAGAGGACACAGTCTCAAGATTCCGGGGAGTAGATTTAGGACAGAGATGAGGAAAAATAGTTTTTCCCAGAGAGTAATGAATGTTTGGAATTCTCTAACCAAGTGGTTGAGGCCGCCTCATTAAAGATATTTAAAATTCAGTTAGATAAATTTTTACATGATAGAGGAATTAGGGGATATGGGGAGAAGGCAGGTAGGTGGAGTTAGGTCATAAATTAGATCAGCCATGATCGTATTGAATGGCAGAGCAGGCTCGATGGGCCGAATGAGGTGATAGAGGAATTAGGGGATATGGGGAGAAGGCAGGTAGGTGGAGTTAGGTCATAAATTAGATCAGCCACGATCGTATTGATTGGCGGAGCAGGCTCGATGGGCCATTTTTGGCCGACTCCTGTTCCTACTTCCTATGTATGTTCCTATTTATTTTTTATTATATCTGATTGTTTTGTGTGTGCACTGTGGTCCACAGAAACACTCTTTCAACTGAATACAGTTGTCCGATGATGATCAGCTTGAGCTACAATCTTCCTGCTTCAAGTCAACATTGCTTATTTTATTTACCTATCAGACCATGAAGCAGTCCTTTGTCTTTACTTGAATATTAGTCATGAATTCCATCTTCACCAAGGTTATTTTGGCAAGCAAGGCTGTCCAAATTGTGGTGGGGTGGGAGGTCATATGAAGCCTTCACTCAGTTCAACTTGCTTCAACCCTTCAGGTTTACTTATTTTTCCTATTTGAATTTCATTGCTCAGAATATTTACTTGATGCTTGAACTTCCATCTCAGCACTACAAAATAGTGATACATCACCAATTCTCTCTGTTGATCATTCCCAAATTTAAGCATACTGCTGGTGACCTGCACTCTTCAAGGTCCTTAACTCAGGAATTCTCTCCATAAATTTATTTGGTTCTCCTCTACTCTTTCCTCTTTTAAGATCTGTTTAGATCATCTGCCTAACATCTTCTCACATTGCTTCATTTTAATTTTTATTGAATGAAGCTTAAATGAACAACCATAGAATCTCCACATTCATATTGTGTGTAAGTGAGATTTTGTTGCACCTTAAAATCGTATTCACGTTAAGAAATAGACCTGCGTGGGTTTTCCCCAGGGACTCCAGTTTCCTCCCACTGTTTGAAACAGTGGATGTAAATTGGGGGCACGGGCACGTGGGCTGAATTGGCCTGTTACTGGGCTGTATGTTTAAATTTTAAAATTTAATTTGCATGCAAATTATTGGCAACTGATTTGAATTTTAAACACAGCCTTTGAAGATCCTGCATGTACTCAAAGCTTGCCAAAACAATAAAATCAGAAAATCTCTTGTTGATTTTCTTGAGAGACCTTGATAGCGTGGTTATGGAGAGGGTGTTGCCGGCTCGTGGGAGAGTGTAGGACAAGGGGTCACCATTTATAAATAAGAGGACCATAGGGGACCTAGATTAAACAATTTTTGTCTCAAAGGATTGCAAACCTTTGGATTGTGCTTCCTTAAAGGATATTGAATGCAATTGATGAATATCTTGAAGGCAGAGTTTGATAGATTCTTGATAAGTAAGGGGGTTGAGGGTACAAAAGGATAGTGAGAGTGGAAAAAAATGAGCCAGGATCTAAATAATTGAGAGTCAGGTCAAATGGGCCTAACAGTCTCAAATTTTTCTGACAGTCAATTGCACTTGTTGCTTTAGCAGAAGAATGGAGGGGAGTGGTAGTTGCCTGGAACAGGATGCAGTGGGATGTGATTTACACAGATCAATCGTAAAAAAAATTTAAGAGGCTGTTAGAAACATGAATATGCAGGGATTGGTGAAGTATAGATCAGCCTCGTCTTTGACGCAGAATTATCCTTGTGTTTCTTGTTCTAAGTAGTTTAAAAAGCATCAGAGAGACTGGACACAGACTGAGAGATTGCTTTGCTGAGCTCCTTCACTCCATCTGCTTCAGAGACAGAGACCTCCCAGTAGCCGACCATTTCAGTTCTGTGTCACACTCCCATGCTCACATATCTGTCCATGGCCTTGTGTACTATCCCACCAAGACCACCTGCAAATTGGAGGAACAAACAGCACCTGATTTTCCATCTGGGGCACTCTCCAGCCAGATGACTTTTCTGGTCTCCCTCCCTCCCTCCTTCCCTTTTCCAGTTCTCCTTCCCTTCACCTCGCCATTCCTTCTCCCTTGATCACTGCTGTCCCCTCCCTCCCTTCTCCACCTATCACCTCTTCCCTTGGTGACCACACCTCCCCCCCCCCCCCCCCACCAACTTACTCTTTTGCTTGGACGCCTGCTGACATTTTCTTATACCTTGGAGGGCTCAAGCCCAAAATATCAGTTATGTGTTTTTACCTTTGCGATATAAAGGACAATAATGGAACCTTTAATGTTTAACACCGTTTCATCTGCTGAGTTTCTTCAACATTGTGTTTTTTACTTCCACCACGGAGCCTACAGATTTTTGTGTTTTACTTCCAGTATTACTTCACAATTGTTTAATATATTTTAAATAAATTAAGTGATTGTCAATGTTTTTAATCATTTGAGGACAGATTTTACTTTCAAGTTAATACAAATGATTTATGCAGGAATAGAAGTGTAATTTTACCTCAGAGAAAGTAGGTAATTTGCAAATTGTGACAATTACAGGAAGTTCCATCCTTTTTCTTTAATAATGTCTACATCTACAGCACTGGAATGAATCTTCATTTTGTTCAGTCATTCATGTTATTCAAGTTCTACTTGAAAACACTTGCAAAATTTGCATTTCTGACACATTGCTGTTACATGCTGAAAATTAAATTCTTTGGCATCTGAGGCAGTTTAGTGGTAAATGTTCATGTGGTTTGGATTTTAATGGACTTCACTTCACAGTATAGTGCCAAATGCCTGCATTACATAGGCTGTACCTCATGACTGAGGATGACATTTGGTTTCTGAAATGACTACAGAGTCCAATATAAAACCTGAAGATTTTACTGTTGGATGGAGCTTAGTCGAGCAGCAAATGAGTGATTTGGATATTTGCTTACTCCTTTTTGCTGTTTGGACTTGGATTCCATGTGCTCCCATTAAAGAAATTCAGAATGCTCAATACTATCCCAAATACTCTACAAACCTTCCAGCAGTATTGTCCCAGGAATTCCCAAGATTCAGTAAAAACAAGAGTAAAACCCTGGTATCCGGCACCTATGGGGATTGGTAGATGCCAGCTAAGTGAAATTTCCAGTTGCTTGAGGTTGGGTGTTGCGTGATTGGCAAACTAACAGTGAGGCACAACTCTTTTAAATCTCCATAATTTTTTATCTATTGATTTATCTGCTTTTTTTTTTGCCAGTTGCGCGAGGCTGCCAATCGCTTAAATTAAAGATAACAGAGGTATATTTTTCAAGATGGCTTTCGTAACGTCCTTGCAGCATTTTCTCTGGCCTTCTGGAAAACTTGCAATTTCAAAGTTCGGCATGCAACTGGGTGTGGTGACAGGCGTGCATTGATGTCACTCACTCACGCACCAGAGCCTCAACGCTGGAGATGTGGCCTGAAATATTGTTTGCTTCCTTGCCAGTGTATATGGAGAGGTTGCAATAATGATGTTCCCTACTGAAGATTACCTATGTTTCCTGTGGACTAATTGTCTTTAAAAGTCGCCCGATAAACCACGGAAAATTAGTGATTTCTGGGTTTTTTTTACAGGATCTACAACAATGGCAGAGCAAAATTTGGCAAGAATGCTGGACATTATATGCTTGACTAGATGAAACTACTTATAAGTACTACACGATAGTAGTACAAAGATAACTAGTCATGGGTGTCTGCTGTGGCACAGATGGCAGGACATTTGGTTCTGAGTCAGAACTTTGTGGGTTATTGCCCGTCCAGAAATTTGAACAAGTTCATACTCCACTGTGGGACTCCAAATGGAAACAACGATCGGGTTGCAGCAAGGAAGCCCCTTATAGAACTCAGCCGGTAAGTTTGGGATTTCCACATTTAATGCAGTATTATCAGTGTTTTCCAACATATTTACCCCCCCCCCCCCCTGTCAAGTCATCATCATTTTGCTGTATACTGTATGTGTGCAAAATATTTAGCCTCCTTTTCAGATTATGACAGTGGTCATGCTATCAAATTAATAAAATAGCTGTAAAATGTTTTGACACATCCACAAATATATCTGTGTGATTCCATCAATTGCATTTTTATCATTTTGATTAGCCATCCCTACAATCACCTTTGCTTTATAGTTTCACACACAATACAAGAGAGCATTGACCCATTATACCTCTGGCGGAGTTACTGTTTAATACCCCTCTGCCTTTTCCCCTTGGCTTCATTAAGTGGTTATTTTATTATTTCATGGGATGTGGGCAGTATCTTCTTGAACCGCTGGAACTGAATTGGTAAGAGTTGTTCTTCTTTTAAGGCAAGGAGTGTTAGTGTGCAACATTTCCTGATCAGGATGGTCTGTTACATGATGAAGAAACCTGTTTTGTTATTTCCATGTCTACTGTCACACTGCTTCAAGGTGGTGGAGATTATAAGTGTAAGGATGGGAGGGTCGTGTTGAAATCTTGACACGATGCTGCTGTGCATTGGAGGTATTGCACCACAGTGTTCCACAGGTGCAGGGAATGAGGGTGTAATGTGTAAGCTGAGTACTCATCCTGGAGGATACTAACCATCTTGATTGTTTAGGAACAGCATTTATTAAAGCAAGAAAACACTGACTTGGAACAAAAAAGCATATGACAAATGCAGAGGAAGCAGGGCTGATTTCTAATTTCAGACGGGAAGTTTGAAGTGGAAGGGCATGTTCAGAAAGTAATTAATCAATGAGATCCTCACCTTTCCATAAAGATTACACGAGTGAGAGAATGATGCAATATAAAAGATAATTTTGTTCACAATTACAGTGTTGTCTACTTCTAAGTGCCATAGTTTTGGAGGAAAACAAAGAGGATGCAAAAGAGATTTACCACCAGAGATGATGGACTTCACTGGATAGATGGAGAAGCTGAGTTTATTCGAGTAAAATCATGAAAGGTAGAGACGTAAAGTGTCTCAGAGGGGCCAGAAATAAGGAGAGACAGAATGAAGGGATTGGTTAAAAAATATCCGAAAGTTACAGAAGAGATAGAGTTTTTATATTGCAAGTATTTAGCTTTGGAATGCACTACTAGGGATGATAGTGGAAGCAGGTGCAGTTTTCAATGTCAAAAGGGAGCTTGGTAATTCTCTGAAAGTACTGTAGAGAATAGAAGGGCAGGATGGCTAGATTCCTCATCTTGAGCTGCCATGGACTGGAAGGGTCATTGTCCACGTGCTCTGATCATCTGATTGTTTTCAGATGCTTACAGATTTGCCACTCATTTTCTTAATTTCTGACCTCCTTTCAACACTTAACTGACAAAACAAACAAAATGACTGACCTCCTTTCAACACTTAACTGACAAAACAAACAAAATGAGTTTCAAAGAGAATTGGTTGTAAAATGTTCATTGGATGTCAGAAAGACACAATATAGTGTATAAACACAGTCATTTATCTCTGTAACAAATTATTCAATTTGATCAGAGATTAAATGTACAAAAATCAAATCCTTTTATACAGTTTAAAGAAGCAGTTTTATATGTTTCCTTAATACATGATTTTCTGTCGTAAAATATTTCATTTAAAATACAGCTTCACGAACTTCATTTTCATACAGTTTCATTTCTGCTTGTACAGTAGGGTACTTCTTCATTGGTACTTTAAATACAAGGCAACAGTGGCACAGCAGCATATTTTGTTAAACACAAGAAAACATCAAAATTTAAGGCTTAAGTATTCCCTCATACCATTGGTATGTATCTGTAATGTACAAGATTGACTCCTGCCTTCCTTTATTTAATTCTTACAGAATTAAGGTGCTTCCTTACTTGAAACGATGAACAGCTTGCACTTCACACCTCTTGGGTTTCATGGTCAGACCATACAGGGGCGTCATATCAATGTCCTGCCCTGGTTTCTTCTCAAATTGCAATTGTTGGATAAGAGTAGTGAGAAACAAGAAGACTTCTGTGCGGCCAATGGGCTCCCCGATGCATCTCCTTTTGCCCATGCCGAACAGCAGTACCTTCTCACATTCCATTTTGCTGATGCTTTTTCCGTCAGGATTTAGAAATCGCTCTGGGCGAAAAACAAATGGGTCTTTCCAGAGTGTTCTGAAATGCACAATAACAAAATCTGTCTGTCACTTCAGTGAGAAATAGCATGAAAATGGATTAATTCAATTACTTCACACAATTGCAAAGTCCTCGAGCCTGTTTCAACAGCAAGAGAATGAAAACTGTTAAAACCAGAAGTTATTGAAAGCTCAACGTTGTTCAGAAAATAAAAGAATACATAAATACTGTACTGAAACAGCGACTTTAAATTCTGAAAAAGTCTTTATTCTGAACTCTGAACTGTCCTTGTTCTGATCATGAAGATCAGAACATACTTGTTTCCCATGATTGTCATTCTTCAAGTAGAAAAGGAAGCTGCTGGAGCAGAGGGTCAGGTCGAGGAACATGAGCCCATTGACATTTCAGATCAAAAGCAAAAACACACAGCTACATTACCAATGTTTCGGGCCTGAGCCCTTCTTCAAGGAATAATCAAAGAACAGGACGGCCTCAGAATAAAGACTGGATATGATAAGAGGAGAGTCGAGCATTAATTTTTGGCTCTGTGAAAGGAGACAGAGGGAAAAGGGAAGGAGAGAGAAAGAAAAAGCTGGGGGAAAAGTGACAGGAGAGAGAAGAGGAGGGGTCTAAAATGGAATCTGGAGAAGTCAATCTGGTTGGAGGGTGTGCCCAGAGGAAGATGAAGAGTTTTTCCTCCAATTTGCAGGTGGTCTCCGTCTGGCAGTGCACGAGACTATGGGCAAACATGCTGGCAAGGAAATGGAACGGGGAATTGAAATGTGTGACTACTACGAGATCCACGCTTTGGCGGTGGACAGAGCCAAGATGCTCAATAAAGCGATCTCCCGATCTGCGCCCAGTCTCTCAGATGTAGGAGCACTGGATGCAGTAGTTGACACCTGCAGATTCACAAGTGAAATGTTGCTTCACTTGAAAGGACTGTTTGGGGCCCCAAATAGTGGTGAGGGAGGAGGTGTGGGCTCAATTGGAGCACCTCCTGCTGTCACGGGGGTAGATGCCAAAGGGAGGGAGAAGTGGACAAGGACGTTATTGAGGGTGCACAGCTGTGAAAACCACCATTCCCCTTTAACTCAGCTGATCTTTTCTAATGACTTGCTAAAATTGATGTATCGGTCATGTGTTAATTCAATTTTTTGTTTTGCAACTAGATCCTAGGATATGAAATAAATTTAAAAATAAATGAATGTGAAGGCCTGTCATGTACCTGTAAAGGTTGAATGTCTATTATTTCTGATCTGTAGAGGGAGCTCTGTCTGCACAGGATCCCTTTCATATTGTCACTGCTGTACAAGATTAAAGTTTGAGATCTTATTTCATCCAATACACATTAATGCTGGAGAAATTCATCCATAGGAAGTAATTTTTGTGTATTTCACTAGACCCCAGCATCTGCAGATTTTCTTACAACCTTGTTTAGTCAGCCTGATATTAAATAGAACTCCATTTATTTAACCTTTTGCACTATTGGTGGATGTTTCTCCAGATGTCACAAATGGAATGAATCGACTTTGATCCAAACACTACAGTAAATGGAAGATTCCAATGTGTGCCAGTTTTTCTGTGTTGCCCTATAAAGTTGTGCTTGTATTTAAAATAAAAATCCATAGAATTAGTGCAAGTTACTGTTTCTGAAAACAAGCAATGGGACTACAGTAACATAGAATCACAGAATGGTTACAGCATGGAAGTAAGCCAATCAACCCATCAAGCTTGTATCAGTTCTACTTGTACAATGCAATTCATCCCACTCCCCACCCTCTCTGCATATCTGTGAAAATTCATTCATTTCTAATTCAATCTTATCCAGCTTTCTTCTGAATACCAAGATTGACCCTACCTCCACATCACCTCTGACTATACATTTCAGACCACAGCTATATAGACCAATTTTATTTCCCTCTTTTCTCTTTGGTTCTTTTGCCACTCAACTTAAGACTGTACTACAAATTCTGGTCTTTTTTGAATTCAGGATTGTAAGTACCTCCTGTTTTCTCCCATCTCCCCACATACCTAAAATATCTTATTTCTGTTACCATTTTGTCAAATTGCTTTTGTAACCTTTCAGATCTCTCCTACTTTGTGGTGCCCAAAACTGGACAGAATACACCAGCTGAGATTGAATGAGTTTTTTGTAGTGTTTCCTCATGACTTCTCTGATCTTGTATTCTATGTCTCTGTTTATAAAAGTCAGGATGCCATGAGTTTTTAACCACACCCTCAAACTGTCTTGCCACTTTCAATCAATTACGCACATATACCAATCGATCCCTCTTGTATCTCTTTTAGAACATGGCTTTTCTCATTCTTCTATTGTAGGTCCCAAAAATCTGGATGCCATAAAAGTCTAGAATCCAGACTTTTTGAAAACTTTAAAACTTTTTAAATTCCCCGGGCTTTTGTATGCATGTCTGTGTAAGGGCCACAGATGCACAGTGGCAACAAGCGACCAGGCTTGTTGACTTTATTTTTGACCACCGCCAGTGGGCTGATAACGCCTCAAACCGTGCATCTTGGCGCCTCACAGTTTGGCGGGCAGCAACCTCCTTTGAAGAAGACCGCAGAGCCCACCTCACTGACAAAAGGCAAAGGAGGAAAAACCCAACACCCAACCCCAACCAACCAATTTTCCCTTGCAACCGCTGCAATCGTGTCTGCCTGTCCCGCATCGGACTTGTCAGCCACAAACGAGCCTGCAGCTGACGTGGACTTTTTACCCCCTCCATAAATCTTCGTCTGCGAAGCCAAGCCAAAGATTTTGATAAATGAAGCGTGTTTGCATTAATTAATTAATTTGAAATTTTAAAATATTGAGAGTGAATCTGAAAAATCCAGACTGACCCAATCCCCGAGTAATATGGATTTTCATTCTTCTACTTAATAATTTCCACTCTTAAAATTAATCTGCCATCTATCTTCCCATTCCACATCTCTGTCTATATCTCCTTGAAATCTATTACAGATATTATCTTCCTCACAATACGCTGCACCTCTAAGTTTAGTGTCATGTGCATCTTTGGAAATTGTGCCTCAATATCAACATATTCTTCAAGTTTTGATAAAGAAAATAATTGGTCCTGGTGTCAACACCCAGGAACTCCACTGTACACTTATGTTGAGACTGAAACCTGCCTTTCACTAGTACTCTCGCTTTCCTGCTACGAAGCCAATTTTCCATCCTCGTGCATCACTCGTGAATATATACTGGAGATATTTGTTAGGCCTTTGTAATTTTCTCCTCCCTATCTATTCCCTTTACACTGGGTGATTTATCCATTAAATGCAGCCAGCCATTCTGGTAGCTCTTTATTTTTTTTTCCCTATCCAGAACCTCAATTGCATTTTTCTTTGCTGATGTAAAGTCCTCATTCTGCACATCAGCTCTCTGCTTGCAGGATTAAATTTCCTTTTTGGTCTCTAATCAGTTGTACTTCTCTCCAATTCTTTCTCTGTTCATGCAAGTGAATACACTTGGATTACCTTCTATGTTTTCTTCCAGTCTTTTCTCATGCTCTTTCCCTTTTTTTAAAAAAAAATCCTTTCTCTGAAATCAATCCAGCTCTCATTTTTGTTAACGATCTGCTATCTGATATAAACTCTTTCCTCTGACAGCACGATCAAACCTTCATGCAAGGACCTTGATCATGGCTTTGTGGAGGTACTCCAAGGTGGTGCCCTCTTGCACTATCTGATCAGCCAATCGTTTATTAAGCTCTCCTATTTCTTTCTTCAGTGGCACTGGATACAATCCAGAAATTACTAGTTTGCAGATCCTGCTTCTTAAATTCTGCCTGCAGACCTTGTCCTTTTTCCTTCCCCTGTCATTGTATCACCTTGACCTGTGACTTCTGGCAGTTTGCTGCACCTTTCCTTAACCCTGTTCCAGGATGGCTTATAACAATTGCTCTCTTCTCCTCCCCTGTGCAATGAAGCCAACATGGGGCGATAGTCTTGGCCCTGGTTGCATTCTCCAGGAGCCACTTCAGAACTGAAGACTAGTTGGAGAGTAAGGAAACCTCAGGGACATCTTGCACTTCTGCCCTGCTCTTTTTTTTCTATCCAGTAGCCGTCCATTCACTCTCTACCTTGATCTCTGATATGTCCACCCCCTCAAACATGTCATGCACAAAACAGCCTCATGGACGGACTGAAGTGACATCAACAGTTGCTCAGGTTTGAAAACCTCTAACGTGAACTCTCAATTGATGATATTTTTCTGCAGCTGATTGTCTCAGGGGCAGACAGCAGTCTCACATGACATAGCAGAGGTATAGCTAGCCCACCAAATTTCTGTTTGCTGGATTTATTCAACAAACAGACAGAATATAGTATGTTGTCCTTCATTGCTAGAGGGATTGAATTTAAGAGTAGGGAGGTTATGCTGCAACTCTGCAAGGTACTGGTGAGACGACATCACGAGTATTGCATGCAGTTCTGGTCTCCTTCCTTGAGGAAGGATGGACTGGCTTTGGAGGTGGTTCACCAGGTTGATTCCAGAGATGAGGGAGTTAGCACATGAGGAGAGATCAAGTCATCTGGGACTGTACTCATTGGAATTTAGAAGAATGAGAGGGGATCTTATAGAAATGTATAAAATTCATAGATAAGATAAAGGTAGGCAAGTTGTTTTCATTGGTAGGGGGGACATAGCCGCAAGATCCAGGGTAGTAGATTTAAGATGGAGATAAGGAGGAACTGCTTTTCCCAGAGGGGGGAAAATCTGGAATTCACTGCTCATTGAAGCAGTGGAGGCGACCTCAGTAAATATATTTGACAAGGTTGGATAGATGTTTACATAGTCAGGGAATTAAGGGGTGGAGATGAGCCGAACATCAGATCAGCTATGATCTCATTGACGGGCCAGATGGCCCTATTCTTCTTCCTATTTCTTACGCTCTTAATATACCTTTGCTACCAGAGTTCATCTTACTCGGAAGGAACTTTATTAATTTCCTGATTCTTGCATAAACCAATACTTGTTTAAATTCACCTTTTTTTTTTACACATTCCTTTTAAAGTCACTGGAAACTTGCTTCTCATGTTCCTTTAAACATCATTTACAGTATTGTTTGAAAAATTTCATTGGATTGTCTTGATTGCCAAGCTGTAATAACAAATTAATTGTGAACTTCCTGAGAATATTATTCAATTTAATTCTTGTCATTCATAATAATTTCTTGTTGTTAAAAAAAGGTCACCGTTGCTTCCAACCTTGATCCTTAATCAACTTTAAAATAAATAGTCAAATATAAAAAATGGCAACCCTTTGGGAAACATCCTTTATTTGGTCACCTTTGGAAGTTGCCTATATTGCAAGAATGTTGGGAAGGAAATGATTTTTCACACATTCCACTGATACAAGTCACAGTGTGTAAATGCAGTTAAATTCTGCTGAACTAATGCCAATCTATTGAGAAGTGCTTTCACATTGCCTGTGATTATGCATCCAGAACATTAATACAATATTGAACTCCCCAGCAAGGGATAAAAAACAAACAGCTGCCAAGCAGCCAAATGCAAACAAATTGGCGTTAGGATATCTCGTATCACATCAAAAAGTTGTCATCTCTAGATCTGATTACCATGCTGGTTTCTTTTAAGTCAGTGCCAAGAATTCTGCAGAGTCAATATGCACAAATGGTAATGTGAAAAATTAATAGGAATTGCCAGAAATATGAAATATGAAAGACTGGGATTCATGAAGGTTAAACTCAGCAGGTCAAACAGTGTTCTTTATCTACCAAAGATAAAGATACAGAACCAACGTTTTGGGCTTGAGCCTCTTCAGCCAAGGTATGAACAAAATGTAGGCATGTGCCAAAACAAAATGGTTCATGGAGGGACAGAGGGAGGAGCACAGTCCCACAGGCAGGAGGTAGCAATAATTATTGAACTGACTATTAAGACACAGTCAGAAATAATTAAGCACGGAAACAGACTCTTCTGCTCACCAGACTGTCCCCAAACATCACCAGGACATGTCTGTCCATGGCCTCGTGTACTGTCAACCCAAGACCAGCCATAAATTGGATGACCAACACCTAATTTTCCATCTGGGCACTCTCAAACAGGATGCTATTAAATCGACCTTGGTTTCTGCTAGCCTACTTGTCTTTCTCCCTCTCTTCCTATCCCTTTGTATTCTCTCCTCCAGCTCTCCATTCCTAGAGCCATCCCCCCCCTCCCCTTGTTTCCTGGTGTGCCCTCCCTCCCTCATCCACCTATTGCATAGAAACATAGAAGATAGGAGCAGGAGTAGATCATTCGGCCCTTCGAGTCTGCTCCGCCATTCAATGAGATCATGGCTGATCTTAAAGTTCAGTACCCCGTCCCCGCCTTCTCTCTGTATCCCCTAATTCCCTTATACTGAAGAAATAGATCTAATTCCCTCTTAAATCTATTACCTCCTGCCTGTGGGACTGTGCTCCTCCCATGCCCCTCCCCCCATTATTTTGTCTGTGCTACATAAAGTTTGACCAGCTGAATTTCTCGAGCATCATGTTTTTACTTCAATCGTAGTGTCTGCAGACTTTTGTACTTCTGAGTTTGCTCATTTTAATGTTTTTAAAGCTACGAACTGCTCAGCTCTGTTTCCAAGGTGATAATAATTAATTACTTAAGATGACAGAAGCAAGTACCAGAGGACATCGGTTTAAGATGAGGCGAGGAAAGTTCAGTGATAATTTTCTTTTAGACTGACAGTAATGGATGCCTGGAATGCATTGCCAGGCATGATGGTGGAGGCTGGGATAATAGGGACATTCAAAAAACAGGTTCATGGATAGAAGATAAATAGAGTGTTATGGATGGGAGGTAGGGAAGCTTTAGAGTAAGGTATCCAACCTTTCAATTTTTAATTTAGAAATACAGCACGGTAACAGGCCATTTCGACCCTCAAGTCCATGCTGCCCTAATAACCTACACCCCCATTATGTACTAGTGGGCAGAAATAGCCTGTTACTGTGCTGTTCTGTTCTCTAATGGCACCCTACACATCACACATGCAAAACTCTTCTTTCAGCAGGTCTCTGATCCACAGAGATTGGATTCTGCATCACAAGCTCCATGGGGAACTGCAACATCACATATGGTTGAGTCTGCAGTCAATAAAGCTAGAATAAGAGTAAATGGTCCCAATTAAAGTAGTTACAAAAGCTATACAAGGAGTTCAATAAGATTGGACTGGAACATTGGTTGCATGGTGGGTTGTGTCTGGTGTTCATATGCAAGTTTCTGATCTCTGTCTGCCATCTTTATTGAATTTATTGCAAATGGGGCAGGATAATTTCACTTAACCATTATGAAGATTTATTAGTCCAAGAGCATTCGAGGACTTTTAAAATCCTTAAGCGCATACTTAACAATCAGTTGTCAATCAAATTACAGCATAAATTCAGGATTTTGTTTTATTCTTTTCCAATTACTAACCCAGGCACACGGAGGACAGAAATTAAAAGCTGCCACAGCCCACCAATGTGAACATGATGCAACAGGAAAGTGCCTTTCAAGTTATCTGCTTGCCTTATTATCCCGGAATTTTAACAGAAACTTTATCTTGACACTTTCTATTTGCTTGCTCCATATATTAACCTCTCACCTCCTTCCACTTTAAAGAAGTGCTTTATGACCTTAGTGAAACAGGAAGGTCTGCAGACGCCAGGGTTGAAGTAAATTCACAAGGCTGGAGAAGCTCAGCAGGTCAAACAGTGTACTTTGTTTAGCAAAGAATACCTTGATGAAGAGTTAGTTACATATCTTTTTTTTAAATTTTTGCTATATAAAGTACACTGTTTGACCTGCTGAGGTTTTTCAGCCTTCTTTTGCATCATAGCATTTACAGATGAGAGGATTCTATCTCCAGCAGGTTTCTAGATTTTATATAGAACCAAGTAAAGACGACTCATATAATATAAAAGAAAACTCTGAAACTCAGAACTTCATCTCAAGACTGCGTGAATGATGAATTTTACAATTCACGTTGGGTTGAAAGGAGAGTCCAGTTAAAATTTAAAAGGACGAGAAAATGTAATTCCTGGTTTGGAAGGAAACGTAACCAGATGAAGCATCAATCTCAACAAATTGGGATTTCCAGACTCTTTTCTAAAGTCTCACCACTGGACAAAATCATTCAGAAAGAAGACATTAGAAAGTATCTTTCATCGCTTTAAAACTAGGAAAAGTATACTTACAAGTCGTGATTCACTTGCCATTGGTTCACAAAAACACACGTGTCTTTAGAGATAAAATATCCGTTTAACGATGTATCTTTCGTGGTGCTGAAATGGAAAATAAATTTATTTTAATACTGCTGAGAACCCATTGCTTCTCTTTTTCTCTGTTCGATGTGCTGCATTATGAAACTCATTGAGAGGAAGCCATATGCCTTCACTCCATTGAGGACATCTACAAGGGTGGTGCCTTAAGAAAGCAACCTCTATCTTCAGGGACCCACCACCATCCAGGCCACGCCCTCTTCACTCTGCAACCAACAGGAAAAAAATGCGGGAGCCTGAAGATGAACACTCAGAGGCACGGGGACAGCTTCTTCCCCGCTGCCACGAGATTCCTGAATGAACAATGAACCACAGACACTGCCTCACTTTGACTTTTTCTTGCACTATCTTTATTTATGTGATGGGGAATTTTGTGACTTCTTTGTGACAATAAATTCTGATTCTGAAACCAAACAAAGTGAGCCTGCCCACACATCCTGGAATATTTGAGCAGTCACAGAAGCAGATGCAAGAAGAGGTCCTCCTCTCTTACCCATTTTCATGGGAAAAATAACCGGAGACAAGGAAGACTGCACTGAAGTTCAAGCAGTCATTGAATTTTCCACCCTTTACTTAGTGGTAGAAGGGCTGCAGCCTCTAACACTAACTGTCAGTATTAAAACATTCTGCAGACTGTAGGATGGATCAGTGGCCAAGGTCTCTTAGTAATCTATTAGAAGTCACCATTCATGCAAGATGCTCTGACCCAAATCCCCAGTGGCACAGGGGAGATCACTGAATCCAAGGCTTTATATTGGTGTACCAACATGAACTGACACATTACTGCAAGATTGTGAGTCTGATTGACAACTATTGTTGAAAGAAAGCAAAACAATTGCAAAAATACCAATCAATCAGCACAAAGAGCTACAGTAATCCCCAAGCATGCAAGTTAAGATGGAACTGCCAATAAAGCATCTCTTCCCTCCTTTAGGCCAGTAGAACTAGTCTTATCCAGGAAATAATGATCTCATTATTGAGTAACAATGTACTGTAAATAAAATATCTCTTCATGTAGAAAATAACATTATTCGATCCACGTTTTGATTTTGCCCTGTACCCGGTTTAGAAAAAATTTGGAAAGATATTTTTCAAACGTCATCGGTGATTTTTAAGCTTAAATTGGAACCTTGCCCTTGAATTTCTTTATTTGGATCATTTCAAGATGATGACGTTTTACTGACTCCGACTCAAAACCGAATGTTATCTTTTACTTGTTTGATGGCCAGATGTGCAATTTTGATTAAATGGAAAGATAATACACCACCTACATATACAAAATGGTTAAATGATATTAAGTTTAGACAAAATTAGGTACACTATTAAAGATTCAAATGCTAATTTCATAAAGACATGGGGCCCTTTTATGGATCATTATCATAATCTAAAGTTTTAGGGTTGTCAATGCTGTGCTGTTTCCAAGTTTTTTTTAAATCTTTTTTATTTTTCACACTATAAACCACACTGACCAAGATACATACAGACATTGAATATATAGTGTCATTTTATCCCCCTTTTCCTCCCTTCCCACCCTCCCCCCCACCACCCCCCTTCCCATTTATTTGAAGTTCAATCCACAAGATACATTAAACCCGTCAAACAATGTTGTCATTTAATAAAAATAAACAAGAAATTTTACTGAGTCAGTCCTTTTGGTTGTCTTCTCCTTCTATCATTTTAGGTGGTGGAAGTCCATGGTAGGATTTCTCTATTGTATTTCATGTATGGCTCCCATATTTGTTCGAATATTGTGATGTTATTTCTTAAATTATATGTTATTTTTTCTAATGGAATACATTTATTCATTTCTATATACCATTGTTGTATTCTCAAGTTGTCTTCTAATTTCCAGGATGACATAATACATTTTTTTGCTACAGCTAGGGCTATCATAACAAATCTTTTTTGTGCTCCATCCAAATCGAGTCCAAATTCTTTATTTCTTATATTACTTAGGAGGAAGATCTCTGGGTTTTTTGGTATATTGCTTTTTGTGATTTTATTTAATATCTGGTTTAGATCTTCCCAACATTTTTTCACTTTCTCACATGTCCAAATTGCATGAATTGTTGTTCCCGTTTCCTTTTTACAGCGAAAACATCTGTCTGATACTGTTGGGTCCCATTTATTTAACTTTTGAGGTGTGATGTATAGCCTGTGTATCCAGTTATATTGTATCATGCGTAACCTCGTGTTTATTGTATTTCTCATAGTTCCGGAGCATAGCTTTTCTCATGTTTCATTCTTTATCTTTATGTTTAGATCTTGTTCCCATTTTTGTTTAGGTTTACCGTTTGTTTCCTCGTTCTCCTTTTCTTGAAGTTTGATGTACATGTTTGTTATAAATTTTTTAATTATCATTGTGTCTGTAATCACATATTCAAAATTGCTTCCTTCTGGTAACCTCAGACTTTCCCAATTTGTCCTTCAAGTCGGTTTTCAGTTGGTGGTATGCAAACATTGTATTGTGAGTTATATTAGATTCATCCTTCATTTGTTCAAAGGATAATAATTTATTTCCCAAAAAACAATTTTCTATTCTTTTGATCCCTTTTCTCTCCCATTCTCTGAAGGAAAGGTTATCTATTGTGAAAGGGATTAGTTGATTTTGCGTCAATATTAGTTTTGGTAGTTGGTAATTTGTTTTATTCCTTTCTACGTGAATCTTCTTCCAAATGTTGAGCAGATGATGCTACGTTGGAATTCCTACATTGCACCAATTTTTCATCCCATTTATATAGTATATGTTCAGGTATCTTCTCCCCTATTTTAACTAGTTCTAATTTGGTCCAATCTGGTTTTTCCTTTGTTTGATAAAAATCTGATAGTTATCTTAATTGTGCGGCTCTATAATAATTCTTAAAGTTTGGTAGTTGTAAGCCTCCTTGTTTGTACCATTCTGTTAATTTATCTAGTCCTATCCTCGGTTTCCCCCCTTTCCATAAGAATTTCCTTATGATTTTCTTTAGCTCCTTGAAGAATTTCTGTTAGGTGAATTGGTAATGACTGAAATAGGTATTGTATCCTTGGGAAAATGTTCATTTTAATACAGTTTATCCTTCCTATCAGTGTTAGTGGTAAGTCTTTCCAATGCTCTAAGTCGTCTTGTAATTTTTTTCATTAATGGATGATAATTTAGTTTATATAGATGGCCGAAATTTTTATTTAGTTGTATACCTAGGTATCGCATTGCTTGTGTTTGCCATCTAAATGGTGATTCTTTCTTAAACTTTGTGAAATCCGCATTATTCATTGGCATTGCTTCACTTTTATTTGCATTGATCTTGTACCCCGATACTTCTCCATATTCCTTCAATTTCCTATATAATTCTTTTATTGATATTTTTGGTTCTGTTAAGTATATTATAACATCATCTGCAAATAGACTGATTTTATATTCCTTCTCTTTTATTTTTATCCCTTTTATTTTATTTTCTGTTCTTATCAGTTCTGCAAGTGGTTCTTTGGCTAACGCGAACAATAAGGGCGATAGTGGACATCCCTGCCTTGTTGATCTGCTTAAGTTAAATTGTTTTGATATATATCCATTTACTGTCACTTTCGCCAATGGCCCCTTATATAATGCTTTAATCCAATTAATATATTTCTCTGGTAGGCTGAATTTTTGTAGTACTTTGAATAAATAATTCCATTCTACTCTGTCAAAGGCCTTCTCTGCGTCTAAAGCAACCGCTACTGTTGGAGTTTTATTTCCTTCTACTGTATGAATTAAGTTAATAAATTTACAGATATTGTCCGTTGTTCATCTTTTTTAAATAAATCCAGTTTGGTCTAGATTTACTATTTTTGGTACATAGTCGGCCAATCTGTTTGCTAATAGTTTAGCTATTATCTTATAATCTGTGTTAAGTAGAGATATTGGTCTATATGATGCTGGTGCAAGTGGATCTTTACCTGTCTTTGGTATTACTGTAATTATTGCTGTTTTGCATGAATCTGGTATGCTTTATGTTTTATCAATCTGTTTGATTACTTCCAGGAGGGGAGGAATTAATAAGTCTTTAAATGTTTTATAGAATTCTATTGGGAGTCAATCCTCTCCTGGTGTTTTATTGTTCGGTAGTTTTTTTAATATCTCCTGTAATTCTTCTATTTCAAATTGTTTTATTAATTTATTTTGCTCCTCTGTTTGTAATTTCGGCAGTTCAATTTTAGTTAGAAATTCATCTATTTTGTCTTCTTTCCCTTCGTTTTCAGTTTGATATAGTTGTTCGTAGAATTCCCTGAAGTTTTCATTGATCTCCGTTGGATTAAATATGTAATTTGTTTGTCCTTTTTCCTTAATGCCAATACCATTCTTTTAGTTTGTTCTGTCTTAAGCTGCAACGCTAGGATTTTGTGCGTTTTTTTTCTCCTAGCTCATAATATTTCTGTTTTGTCTTCATTATGTTCTTCTCCACCTGCTGTTTCCAAGTTGTCGTCACTTGATACCTACACGTTAGTTTTCTTTTCCCAACCTTGTATAGTGTTAGGGATTTTAATTATAGGGTTATTTTTCTTATAATTTGATTTCCTTACATAATTGTACTTTTAATTTCTGTATTATTGTAAACCTCAATAAAGATACCCTTACAAGAAAGAAAAGAAAATTGTGCAGGGAGAAACTGGATGGAAGTAGACTTTCAGATTAGGGTATTCACTTGCTGGAACATCTGGTGCCAATATTCCACACAACAATGACCCATAAATAGCGGCGAGGCACATACTCGTTTCAGTGCTGCAGGTTGGCTCCCAAATGATGATCGAGGTGCCAGCAAGAGCTCCAGTGCTCGTCGCTGCCATAGCACATGGAGGGTGAGCAGCATTGCCCTTTAACAGTTTTATTGTCAGAGTACATATGACACCTGGGATTCTTTTTTTCCTTTAAAGACATAGCAGAATTGCCACTTATTGGCAATGCAAGAATAAACTATACTAAAGTACACACGCAAACAAATAAAGAAATGTAAACAAACTGACTGTGCAATACAGAGAGGGGGGGCAGAAATCAATGAAGTGCAAAAGAAAGAGTCCTTCAATGAGTTTGTCGTTGAGGGGTCTGATGGTGAAGGGGGAGCAGCTGTTCCTGAACCCAGTGGGGCGAGTCTGGTGGCACCGAGATGCATGTGCTGGGTGATGTGGATCCTTGATGATTGCCACTGCTCTCAGAAGGAAGCGTTCCCTGTAGATGTTCCCAATGGTAGGGAGGGTTTTGCCAGTTATGTAAAACTGGACCTTTGGGAGGGAATTTCCAGACTCTGTGTCTGGGAATGGAAGGGGTTTGTCATGGAGTTGATGGAATGGCCATGGGTACCAATATAGAATGTCTTTGTGATTGGAGTCCTCTGGACACCTTTAACCAAATCACCTGTCTGCTCTCACCTGCAAGGTATCTTTGAAGTATTCTTCTAGAATCTAGCTTCTAAGCGAATGAGAACAGTAAATTCAATAGTATTTTACCCTTTGGACTCCATGTCCCTGTTTTCTTGGACTACCAACAAGGGCATATAGTCCATGTTCTGGTTTTCAGGGACTACCCACAGGTGTATACTCTCCATGTCCTCTGTTTTCTGGGACTGGTGTTATACCTAACCACCAGCCAATTTTCATGCTGCTGTCTACCTATGGACCCAGTTTGGAGTATGAATGATGAAAGGTTAAAAATGGTCAGACTCCAAAAGGTTAAAGAGACGTTGAATACTTTTCAATAGTAGCGGGCTATATTTAAATTGGATTAATAGCCTGGTGCTGATTGTAGTTCATGCATGAAGCTATCTTACCAATGAGGAATGGTGAATGGTAGAAAAGATGAGTGTCGGAAGGTCTCGGTGATGAAAGCTTCGGTGTAGGGAAGAAAAGGCTTGTCTGCTATCTTTGGGCTTCTGTCTTTCCCAATCTTCTCGTCTGAAATGATAAAAGTAAAAGTAACCAATTTTGAAAGCAAGATGAAAAGTGCCCCCCAGAGATTTTTTTTTTAAATAGCGAACACTTTCAACGTTTGGCAGGCATACCTATTTCTTCGTGCAGTTTCTTCTGGGTGTCGGGATAAGAGACCAGGTACAAAATAGACCAGTTGAGTGCAGTAGTTATGGTATCAAAGCCTACCAAGAGAAAGAAGATAAAGCATTTAAATCACCAGTCCTCCAGTTAGTCATCGCAGGATACGTAAGGGAGAGTGGGGTTGATGTAAAGGAATGAATGCACGCCATAATGTACGCTTTGAAATTAGGGGCCCTGAGGCTCGCCTTTCATTCAGTGAAATGAGATTAACTGAACTCAGCAACGCTGTCATCTTGAACACCCCGGTGAGCAATTTATTTATTGGTCAGACGATCCTCCCCACATCCAAAGCAAAAACGTTCTTTTAATCCAGGATCTTCAGCTAATATTTAAGAAGAATTTGGACAGGTACATGGATGGGAGAAGTGTAGGTCAGTGGGACGAGGCAGAAAAATAGATCGGCGCAGACGAGAAGGGCCGAAGGGGCCTGTTTCTGTGCTGTAATGTTCTATGGTTCTAACAGAACAATTAGCCCATGGGGTGGGTCAGAAACCCCAGTCTTACCAGCTCCAAATAAATCGTTCACGATGCTGACGATTTTTTCATCGGATATTTGGATATTAGCATTTTCGTCCACTTTTTTGTCCTGGCAATGGCCAATCAGCGAATCGGTTATATCCCGAATATTGTCCTAGAGAAGATGACAGGAAGAAACGCACGGTCGTGAGCTGCGGTTGGAAGGACACGCTTCCCCACAGAGGTGTACTTCTCAAATAGAAAAAAACACACAAGGCTGGAGAAGCTCAGCAGTCAGTGTACTGGATGTAGCAAAGATAAAGACTATAGCCAACGTTTCAGGCTTGAGGTGTGGAAAAATCTCGGCCGAAATGTATAGGTCAGAGCGGTCTTACCTTGTCGAATGTGCGATAATGCTCCATCACAATGTTTTCAACGAAAGTTAGGAATCGTTTGTTGATAGCGATGAACTTCCTCATGGAATAGTTCGGGAGGAATCTCAGGATTGGGATGAAATCGGCTGGGTTGCCCGAGGCCGCAGTTTTCACGAACTCGTCGCTCACGTTGACTATATTGAGGAGCTCCTGGTCATCGTGGCTGTATCGCTTACCAAAGCACAGAGCGCAGATGACATTCGCCACCGACACCACGAGGTACCTCACCGGGTCGAAGCTGCCTCTGGTCTTCATCTGGTCGGCGAAGATCTCGACCAGACACTGCGCCTCGTTGCAGACGTGTTCTTCCAACAGACACGAGTAGGTGGAATTTTTACACTCCTCGCCTGAGAAGGTGCGCAGAGCATTCTGCGCCAGTTTTCTGCGTAGCCTCCAGACTTCGCTGTAGTCTTTGCTAAAAGTCAAGCTGTTGCCCTGGTTGATAAACCTGAAGCTGTAGAGGTTGGGCCGGCCAGCGAAGTCGTCCACTTGCTT
Organism: Narcine bancroftii; assembly: GCF_036971445.1. NCBI lineage: Eukaryota > Metazoa > Chordata > Chondrichthyes > Torpediniformes > Narcinidae > Narcine > Narcine bancroftii. The sequence continues at coordinate 11,640,524 of NC_091479.1, read as the reverse complement.
GATCAGCGCTTGCTTCAAGGTGTCCAGCCCGCTGAGTACCAGCACCGGCCGAGTACCGATCTGAATCTGAAAGATGTCCCCGTACTGCTCGCTGAGGGAGGTGAGAGTCAGATGGGGGTTTTCTCCCAGCGACAGGGAGTGGCCGATGATCGGGAGGCTCGGCGGACCCGGGAGTTTCTGCAGACCTTTGGGAACTTTCCTTCTGTTGGCACGGACCAGCAGGAATATCACAGAGAAGACCGCGAGTCCGATGAAGACTTCGGTGATGGTCATAGCCGTCAGATGAGCCATCACTTGGATGCCAGAGCTCCACATCGTGTTACCTGTGAGAGGAGAGTGAGTTTTAAGCAACAAGGACCAATAAACACTGCACCGTTGCCAACTCCCTGAGTCTTTGACATGCAGTAGCCTCCTGTGTGAAACAGTTCCCTTCCTGAACCTCTCGTCCTTCTTTCTTCCTTTAAGATGCTGAGTAAAACACACCTCTTTGATCGAGCCTCACGATGTTTGCTTGTATGTCAGACGTGTGTGTGTGAGAGAGAGAGATGATATAGGACAGCTTCGATGAGTTTAAGAAGTTCCACAAATGGAAGTTATTGTTTGAATTCGCCTGCCCTTAAACCAATGGTTCTCAACCTCTTTCTTTCCAGTCGCATACCACCTGAAGTAATCCCTTACTCGCCACAGAGCGCCTATGGCATAGGTGGGATGTTCGTGGAAACCACTGCCTTAAAGCGTCCAAATCTTAACAATTCTACACATGCTTGGTTTTTCTTTTGCGCACACAAGCTCACCCGTCTCAACAAGGCGCCAAAGAAAAGGTCACTAAACATAAGAGAAAGAAACGTATAGTGTGGCTAGAAGTATTAAAAATTGTTGGTCGCATCCGTCATGTCACATGCTGGGACTATGCGCTCGACGATCTGCTTTTAAACACGACGCATCTCCGAGTCACACATAAGCAATAGGCAAGACTAAATAAGCGGTGATTTAGGCTGGGCCAAAGGCACTGGTCGTCTCAGTGGATCAGTTCATGCCTACCTCGCTCCCTCCAAAAGGAAACCACCTTGTTGGCAACGTCTTGGTGATTGCAAGTTTGGAGCTAACGGCCAACACTGCACGGCGCTGGCACAGTGAGAAGCATAGAATAATTGCGTGCCTTTTATAAGCATCGGGTGCGCGCCTGATTGGCTGCAGGTCACATGCTGGAGTGTGATCGGACTAATTCCCTGTCAGCCCCAGGCAACTTTCGCAACTCCGGGAGAAGAAATTTGTACAATCCTGAATTGAGATTGGCAACTCCGATTAAATTAGATTATTGACGATACACAAAATCTACATTTTCAAGGTAATTTAGTGACTGTTCTACCCAGGTTGCTGGTCATCTTTTCTATATACACATCAGATTCAAGACAATGTAGACTTAAATGTTAAATACGGTTTGCAGATTTGCAGTTATTAAACAACCTAATAACGACCAGAAATTTTGTTGTTTCCAGAACATTAACCTGGTGTTTTTGTGTTACGTGCTCACTTTAATGTATATATTTCTAGATTATATATTTGTATTAGAGACCAACATTCTTCTCCTTACTGTCATAAAGCTGTGAATACATCACATATTTCATATTTCCTATCTCGCGTGTTTTTCGCTCAGAGGATAATGAATCCATGGAACTTTCGAACCCATATGAATGCATTCATGACCGATGTACTTTCGTATCGATTTTTTGAATATTAAGGGAATCAAGCATCTCCTTGTTTACACGGTACACGTTTGGGCACTGAGGGATCTGGGAATACAAATGCATAATTCCCTAAAAGTGGCGTCACGGGAGGATAGTGTTGTAAGGAGAGCTTTTGACATGTTGGCCTTCATCAATCAAAGTATTGAATATAGGAGATGGGATGTTATGGTAAAGTTATATGGGACATTGGTGAGGCCGAATTTGGAGTATTGTGTGCAGTTTTGGTCACCTAACTACGAGAAAGATTTCAATAAGATTAAAAGAGAACAGAGGATGTTTCCAAGACTTCAGGAACTGAGTTACAGGGAAAGGTTACAGGATGGGACTTTATTCCTTGGAGCGTAAGTGAAAGACAGAGATATACTAACTTATGAGGGGTAAATGTAGGGAGGCCTTTTCCATCGAGGGTGGGTGAGATACAGATATGGGTTAAGGATGAAAGGGGAAAAGGTTAGGGGGAATATCAGGGGGAACTTCTTCGCAGGGAGAGTGGTGGGAGTGTGGAACGAGCTGCCAGCTAAAGTGGTGAATGCAGGCTCTATTTTAATATTTAAGAATTTGGACAGGTACGTGGATGGGAGGGGTAATGGAAGGTTATGGACTGGGCGACGATCAGGGCGACTATGTAGAATAATAGTTCGGTACAGACTAGAAGCACCTGTTTTCTGTGCTTTAATGTTCTATGGTTCTCAGAAGGGGTGGGGGGGGGGTGGATTGGCCTGTTTTCAATGCTTTAACTTCGATCGTTACTTTCTTGAGTGGCGATTCTCAACCCGTGGTGCGAGGACCATTGGTGGTTCATGGGATTTCACACACAGTCCGCGGCAAGGCGGCAAAGACTAATATTAATGATCGTGTAACCTACCAGTGCGTAAAACAAGGTTGTAAATCTGACGTCAACGGAAACAAAAATCTCGTCGGTGGTCAGAGAAAGGATTCGAGCTCGCCAGTCCTTCCACTGGTGTCAGTGGGTTTGCTAAGGGTGGTCTGCAGTAAATTAAGGTGGTCTTGAATTAAAAGAAAAAGTTGAGAATCACTGATGGAGGGAAGACTGGATTACACAATAGTTCCGTCAAATATATATGACAATAAACGATCTACATCTATATTTCATGAACCTGTTACATATTGTGTGCATACAATTGTGTATTTATGTATATACGTGCTTATACAGACAATTATCGCCGATGATGCAGTCAGAGAATGGTAAAGTGTTTGATGAGCCTAGGAGAAACCGACAGATTCGGTTACAAAAGGGCCTGAGGTGCTTGGGAAGACACATGAATGGGTGGGTGAGCGGAACTGAGCAGGTCAATCAGCGACAGTGGAGAGGAATGGACAGTTTTATCAAGACCTAGAGAGTTTCTCCAGTTTCTCGTTGTTTGCTATGTATCCTATCATCTATTAAATTACCCCTTAGATGAATACCTATATGCAGGCATCCATAAACATATAGAAGAGGCCATGTAAAGTGGAGAAAGATTCTTAGATGGGTTCAAGTTCATTGGAGGTATTGTGTCCACAGTTCATTGGAAGTTGTTGGTTAATAAAGTGGTTTAAAGGGCTTTCGGGATTGTGGACTTTATTAATAGCAGCAATACGTGTGAGAACTAGGAAGCCAGGCTGATTATTGCCAGGATTTAAGGCATTTTGTACATGGCTAAGGTGTCACCTTGCTCCTTCCCTGGATGGGGGCTTTAGCCTTGCTGTACTAGTGACACACAAAAATGCTGGAGGAACTTAGGCGGTCCCTCTACGTCCATAAAGATATAATTCGGACGTTTCGGACCTGAGCTCTTCTTCAAGGTCTAAGTCAGTGGTTCTCAACCTTTATCTTTCCACCCATATATCACCTTAAGCAATCACAGAGCACCTATGGCATAGGGAATACTTAATGTGGTATGTGAGTGGATAGAAAAAGATTGAGACCCACCGGGTATACTCTAAGCAAAAAGAAGGCAGGCGTCTTAATTAAAGATTAAGGGGGAAGAATGGGAGGCCGAGGAGTTCAGACCAGCAGCCGAAAGATATGATGAGTAAAACTTTGAATTGATTTTTGGCTCTGAAAGGAGACAGAGGGAAAAAGTGGGGGTGGGGGAGGGGAGAGAAGAAGGTGTGGCGAGGGAGTTAACAGATCACGGAGAACTCAAAGTTTATGCCTTGGACAACTCCATTAGCGTTTCACCCAATTCAGTTGCTGTTTCGCGTTTCACTGTTCCAGTGACACGAGCGTGAGGGTTCTTGGTGAGAGGATATAGTGTGAAGGGAATGGATCCGGGAGAAGCGGGGTCAGGCAGATTCAAGTCATCTTCCAACTATTATATTATACCTTATACATTCTTCTGAAGAAATCCGATGAGCCTCCAAATCGGATTGGCCCCTCCCTTCCCCTTCGACAGAAAGCATTATGTCCTCTGCCAACACAATAAAAACGTATTTATTGCGGATGTTACCTCGCACAATTCTCAGACGTGAAAATGATAAAAGTATCGCTGATTTACTTTTAATATTCAAATGTTCCCTCGAGTGTCATCTTTAAGATTTCTTGAAGCCGATTTAGTGTTCCCCATTCATATTGTTGGCTGTGGGGGGGGGGGGGGGGACACCTTCGCGAAAGGTGCACCTGTTCGCCTGGAGAAATTGCGTGAATCTCGGTTTACGCTGGCCAGGGAGAATGGTCCTGATAAAAGTTCCAGCTGTGGAAAGGCAGGCATCGTTTTCCTGAAGCCGGTGCGATACGTGCGACCGAGAAGCACACTTGCGTGCGAATTGGAGATGTCATAAGGAGCGGGAAGGGCAGCTCCAATTCTCCTGCGTCCAGTCACGCAACAGACCAAGGCCAACACTGTGGAGTCCCACGAGATCAAAACACAAAAAAATGGGGGGGGGGGGGGGAAGTTGAAAGAATGGATATTACTTTCAAAACAATTCCACTGTCATTTTCCAAGCCAACTAAACATGAGGTTCGGACCATTAAAAATAACGTGGTGTTGCATCGACATTTCACTGGATCTTATAAGTTCGCATTTAATTACCCATTCATTCCATTTAAAGCCAATCGTACAAGCCTCTTATAACTGGTATAGTTTTTTTAATGTGCACTTACTTTTTCTTTCAAGATTACGTGGCGTGCATTAGAACTCATGCGAAGGATTTCGGGTCTTCTCTGCAAAGAGAATGTGTCACGGGATGGTTTCGGCGCTTTAACTGGTTTCTCTCCTCGAAGCCTTTCAGTCAGGGGGGGGGGGGGGGGTTGCCGTTAATATCTCGGTAGCGAACGTGGAAGTCACGCAAGGGAGAGACTGGTGATTGTCTCCTCCACGAGTCCGACTTCATTAAGAATTCCCTTGGCGGCCGGGGTGGTGGCCGTCCAAATCGCTTTGCTTGGCGCAAGGGGACACCGACATGCAAGTTTAGATTTTTGGAGAATGCAGGTTTCACGCCATTCTCTTATTTAAACAACTGTTCTTCCTTTGAACATGGACGGGAGCAACTCTGCTCTAAACAGTTTAATTCCCTCTTGGCTTCTGTCTTTTTTATTGCACGAGTTTAATTAATACATAAATAAATAGATGTATTTGTTTTCTGGTTCATCTTTAGCACACAGGAGATATTTTTAAAAAAAAGACCTGATCTCAACAGTATTTAGAAGTGCGTGAGAAATTTAAACCGGTTTTTTTTTAAACAATCCAAGTCTTAAGTCTTCGAAATTAATTGGTTTTGCATGCCAGGTTCAAGTAATCATAGCAGGAACCGTCTATTACTTGCAAAGTGAGGTATCACACGCTCGACAAGATGTTTGCTACAAACTCCAGTCAAACAAAAGGTCGGCGAGTTTCAAGGTTGCAGAAGAGCAGAAGAATCCGAATTTATTGTCACCATATTCGTTTTGCGTCAGCGTCGCAGGTGGAAATGTTGCCATAAATTACAGTTCAAACTAAATAGAGTCTTGCTAAAAATAAGAGAACCGAGGTCGTGTCTGTGGTTCGTTGCCCATTCAGATGGCCATGGGGAAGAGGCTGCTTTTGTGCCGCTGGGTGTTCGTCCGGGCTCCGGCACTTCCTTCCTGGTGGGAGCAGTCTCAAGAGGGCAATACTTGGGGATGGACGCTGCCTTCTCAAGACACCGCATCTTGTAGGTGTCCTCGATGGAGTGAAGGCGGGTGCCCGTAATGGTGCTGCGCGAATTAACAACCCTCTGTAGTCTTTTTCTGCCCTGAGCATTGGTTGTAAACGATACAATAACACAGGAGAGGGGAAAAATAAACGGCTGGATATTTGAACCAGATCAGAAAATATAAAGACTGTAATATATGTGTATTGTGTGTGTGGCCTCTCCAGATGGACGGTGCCCAGTTGAAATATGAAGTTTAAGACCATAAGACATGGGAGCAGAAATGGGTTTTTTAGACCATGGGGGTCTGCCCTGCCTTTTAATCATGAGCTAATCCATTCTCCCACTTTACCCCACTGCCAGGCCTTCTCCCCATAACCTTTGACGCCTGGCTAATCAAAAACCGGTTTTAAATTAACCCAATGACCTGGCCTCCACAACGGCCTGTGGCAACAAATTCCACAGATTTACCACCCTCTGGCTGAAGAAATTCCTCTGGGTCTCTGTTCTAAGTGGACGCCTTTCAATCCTGAAGTTGTGTCCTCCCCCACCTTGGGAAATAAACTTTCTACATCTACTCTGCCCAAGCCTTTCAACATTCTAAATGTTTCAATGAGATCCCCGCCACCTCATTCTCCTAAATTCAATCGAATATTGCCCCTCCTCATGATAACCCTTTCATTCCTGGAATCATCTGAGTGAACCTTCTTCAAACCCTCTCCAACTTCAGCGCATCTTTTATTAAATGAGGAGCCCCAAACTGCTCACAAGACCTCTGTGAGGTCTCACCAGTGTCTTATAAAGCCTCAACATCACATCCTTACTAATGTGTTCTATTCCTCTTGAAATGAATGCCAGCATTTAATTCGCATTCTTCACTACCGACTCAACCTGCGAGTTTACCTTCAGGCTCTCCTGAATGTGGACTCCCAGGGCCCTTTGCATCTGGGTGTTTTCAGTTTGCTCCCCATTTAAAAAAAATAGTCTGCCCAATTATTTTTCTACCAAATTAGGTGGCCGCACATGTTCTGACATTGTCTTGATTTTCCACTTCTTCCCCATTCTCCTAATCTGTCTAACTGTTCTCCAGCCTTCGTGCTTCCTCTAGACCACACATGTCAAACTCTGGCCCACGGGCCAAATTTGGCCCGCGATATAATTATATTTGGCCCGCAAGATCATTTCAAAAATGTATTAGAGGTGGCCCGCCCTGCAGCGAGAGCCGATGCTGTTTTTGGTAATGTCACCCCCACCATCCTCCCCCTTCATTGCACATCCTTCCCCATTGTAACATGAGAAATTGTAACACGAGAAGTCTGTCGATGTCATCAGCCGGCAAGCCAGTCACTTCTCCCACCTGTCGAGCGGTGCGGCGGATGGGCGAGCGCCTGTGATTTCCTGTCGGCGTGAGGGGCATGGCAGGCTGCGCACGGCCCCCGGGCAGCGCGAGCCCCGCGCGACTGGCACCGGACGGCCCTTCCACAGCATGAGCGCACTTCTCCCGGTCGCCAGGGCCTTTAGCGCTTGCACCCGTGCGGACCCCAGGGACGGCTGGTTCGGCCCTGCACGTGAAGAGAGAGATGGTGGCTGTCTGCAAAGGCTGATCGGCAGCGCGCTGGGCCTGAGTGGGTGGGTAAGCAGGGGTGGGCAGAGGGTGTAGGTGAGGAGTAATGGGCAGGGGAAGTTATTGTAGAGCGAGGGGCAGTTAGAGGGAGGGATGAGTAGAAGGAGGGGTGGATAGGGAAGAGGTAAAAGGGGAGGGATGGCGAGTAGGGGAGGGGTGATTAGAGGGTGAGAGACGGGTAGAGGGAGGAACAGGTTGAGGGGAGAGGCAATAGAGGGGCATGTATAGGATGGGGTGGGTAGAGGCAGAGCGAGTGGAGTGAGGGGTGAGTAGAGGTTGGGTAAAGGACTGGTCAGGTAGAGGGATGGTGGGACGAGAGTGAATAGAGGCCTAGAGCCTGAGGAGTGAGCAGGAAATGCTGAGTCCTGATGCAGGCCAAAATGGACACAGCCTGTGAATGCTGACTACATCCACAGGGACCAAATAGGTTTCCCTCAGGTCAAGCAAAGGGTGAACTTGAGCTACCTACTCCTGACCTGTAACATTATCCTCCTAAAGTTTAACATTACATGTGTTGAAAGAAGAGAAAACATACAGATGTTGTTGAAAATTGTCAATAAATATTTAGTTCGGCCCTCGACTTAGTCCAAGTTTTTAATTTTGGCCCTCCGTGAATTTGAGTTTGACACCCCTGCTCTAGACCATCTGCTCCTCCACCTGCCTTCGTATCATCTGCAAACTTGGCCACAAAGCCATTCATTCCACAATCTAAATCATCAGTTTGCAACATAAGAAGAAGCGGCCCTAACATTGACCCCCGTGGACCACCAGTAACAGCTGGCAGCCAATCAGAATATGATCCTTGTATTCTAACTCTGCTTCCTGCCAATGCTCCACCCTTGCTTGCATGTTGTACCATGTGCTGTTATCTTGTTCAATCGCCTCATATGTGGGTCCCATGGCAGGTTATTTTAAAGTGAACACCTTGACCTGAATAATTATAAACTCTCATCACATTTCAGATACGAAAGAGGGTTGTTGTGTGACAGACAAAATGTTCAATGAGAAATAATTAAAAATTACTTACTTTGGAAATTTGCAACAAAAACTGAAATTATTGGAAGCTCTTCCATGGAAAGATAAAAAGTGTTAACCCTTCAGGTCGATGAATCTCCATTAAGACCTTCATCGAAGTTTCCTGAAAACAATGGCATAATTTAATGGGGCTTCCTTGGCAGTTATTGAAACATGTGGACTTATAGTGGAAGTAGTTTATCAAGATTGACCACTTTGACTCCTGATTATTATCATACATGGAAAGACCAGATCTTATATTCATGCTGTTTCGGAAGTAATATCTTGTTGATAAATGTGTGATTCCATGGGGTATATGTTCAGAGAATATTTCATGAAGGGCTATGGCCCAAACTATTCACAATTCTTCTCCCACAGAGTCATACATCCAGAACTCTGGAAGACCACCAACTTGGTGAAAGACGCCCTTCGGTCTGCCTGAACCCTGTTGGTCTTTCAGCAAATGGAGATGTTGGAGAGGGAATGCTGCCAACTGGCACACTCCAGGCTGCAGGAGGATGTGCTGAGGTTTGGTGAGGCCAACACGAGGGCACTATGGGGAAAGTCCTCCCATTGCTGGGCGTTGAGGGGCTGGGGGGAAGTCCCTCAAAGAACAGAGGTGGGAGGGGAGAAATGACCAGGTGCCACTATGGTGGTAATGGGGTACTTAGAGAAGAAATGTAACAATGTAACATTAATGGGAATGTAGACTTATGATTGACACACTATTGGGTGTGAAAAAGCCCTTGAACGTATTCATTATTTATTATGAATAAAGTTTATTTTTCAAAAAGAAAACCTGCTGATGTCACCCAACCCACTGAGTTGCTCCAGCAGATTGTGGTGTGCTCCAATATTTTGAAATTGGTGGTTCTCCATCTAAGGTAAAGGTAAACTTTTAGAGAACAATACCAGCAGAGTAGATGAATATAGTAGAGAGCAAAATAGGCAGATCTATTAAGGAGGAACGGGGAAGGAAGCAGAGCTGAGCATCAAATCTCTCCTTCTTGGCCTCCTCCAGTCGTGATGGACCGTGGGTGTGGCGCCTCTGGTCGTCACTGGTTCATTTAGCAGCTATGGAGACCGATCCTAGAACTGCAGGCTCTGCCATAGTTCCTGCAAATATAGGGCATCGTTGAAATGCTGCCCGCTGTGCTCTTCCCTTAGCTCTTCTTCAAGACCACTCTATCGCCTTGCTCTAGGTTTCGATGAACAGTACCTCGCCATTTGTTGCAGTCATTTACTGTGTGTTGATTTTTAAGGCTTTCATTGTCACGCTTGGAGAGATCCTTGAAGAGAAGCCGGAGTCTACCAACGTTCCTTTTGTTTCTTGCTACTTCTCCGTAGAGGATGCCTTTTGGATCAGATCAGCTCTAATCACATTGGGCGAACACGCTCAAGACACCTCAAATGTCTTTTTTTTTAATTATTTATTCATTCAAAAAACAAAAATGCAGCAATTAAACATAAACATGAACGTTTTTTTATATATAGAATTAAAGAAAAGAACAACTCCTAAGGAGAGCCATAAAAAAAGAAAGAATATTAAAGAAAAAGTTAAATAATCTAATCAATATAAATTGAAATGTAAATATTCTGAGTATAACAGCCACTTATTAATAAAAAAAATTATAATTATCACGCGAAACATATGTAATTTTTTTCATTATTAAACAATATTTCATCTATTAATATCAATCATATTTGTATCTTTCCACGTGCTCCAATGTCTTATTTTCTCATAAAAGGGGACTCCTCTGCAGGTACACAAAAAAAAAATTGGAGGAACCCAGCAGGTCTGGAAAGCATTAAACGTGTCTGGTGCCCGAGCCTGATCGCGAAATGTCATTTGCCATGGTCACTGCGTTGGTCTGCTGGGTTTCTCCAGCATTTCTGTGCATCGGGACCTGACAGGGGTTCAAATTCCTCACTGGCTGTAAGGAGTTTGCACGTTCTCCCCGTGTCTGCGTGGGCTCCAGTTTCCTCCCATGGTTCAAAACGGTACTGGGGGTGTAGTTTAATTGAGGTGTAAATTGGGTGGCACAGACCCGTCGACATTAAAAAAAATAATTAAATCGTCCCACTTCTCTTGCGCCTGCAGATGTGTTTCTTGGCAGATGTTGGCAACTCCAAAATGCAAGGTCTATCTACCCCGTTCTGAAAGAAAGTTATGCCTCAATGACGATTGGAAGACAACCCTTGGGGAGGGTTCCCCTTGTTGAGTTGATGGATTTCTGACTTAGTATTCGGAGTCCAATTTGCAAATCATGGCAGTGGTAGAATTTATTAATAACACAACGCTGGAGAAATTCAGTACATGATACTGAACCAACCTATCGGGCTTGAACCCTTAAACCCAAAACTTTGGGTATGTTTCTTTATACTTGCTACTGTGTGACCTGCTGAATTTCTCCAAAGTGTCTGCAGACTCCGGTAGGATTTAATAGTTATCCTTTACATGCTCACAATGAGGAGTGGTGTACGGAGGAGTGCTGGGAATATAAATATTTTGGGCCAGAGAGCGAACGGTTCTAAACGTTTGCTGTTATTTTTGTGAGAATTTTAAACCGACGTTTCAAGATTGATTGCAAAACAGCCGGTGTGAGGTGCTGAGGATGACAGATCTGCCTGCTGAGGACTTGGATCTAACGTACAGAGTTGCGTGAGAGCAAACCATTAATCCTGCAAGCCTCACTCGCCGAGCAATGATATGGTAACAGTCAGTATGAAGATGTTTGCACGCTTGCCCGCAAGGAGCTTAGCGTTATCTGGAAAAGACACGCAGCTGACTTCCTCCTTTCAGTTTTCAGAATGATATCCTAGCATTAAGTAAGTTAAACTGGTTCTAAAAGGTAAGGGAGACATATATCTTTAGTCGCCTCTAATCGTATTGATGGTGTAGGTTTTGATAGAACCGTGGCCTTTGCTCCAACAAGGTGGGGGGGGGGGGGGGGGGTGCAGCTGCGCTAATTCTCAAACCAATTATACCTGTCGACATGGGGAATGATTTTGCATCTTTCTCATTCGGGGGCTTTATATGACCTATGAGGATTTCACCATAGCATTCACCAAGAATACTGATCTTGCAGCTTAACCCTACCTTTCCACTCGCTTCCAAAAAACTCTATGGCGCAGGAAATTCCAGATTCACAACTCCCAGAGTTAACTCCTGATCTAAGTGCCAAACAACTGGCCTCTCACCTTGAATTTGTTCCCACTAGTTCAAGGCTGAAGCCTAGGAGAATAATGCCTCTCTCTCACGCACACACTCACAGAAATTCTTGCTGGCAGCCATCTACCCAGGATATGTAAGATATACCATTTACAATTCTATAAATTACCACAACATGCATTTTGTTGCGTTGGAACTAAAAGCAGAAAAAGCTGGCAATATTCAGAAGTAATCCAACATCTATAGAGAAATAAACAATGAACAAGATAAAAGTAGTCCCCTTGGCCCATCGAGTCTGCTCCCCATTCTAAATCATGAGCTGATCCATCCTCCCCCTCAGCCCCACTCCCCGCAACCCTTGATGCCCTGACTAATCAAATACCACTGCCTTAAATATATCCAGAACTTTAGTTCTAACCTTTAGAACTAGGAAAAGTTAGAAACATGTTTTAGGGTTTGGAAGTGTGGCATGAAGAAGGGGACTGTCGAGATCAATTGGATGTTGTGAAAAAATGAAGAGCACCAATGTCGCTGGTGCCATCTTAAAGAAGGTGGTGAGGTTTGTTCCTCTTATCTGATACAGAGGGAAAGATGAATGAGGATGGGGGGGGGGGGGGTGGGTAAACTTGGTTGTTGAGAGCTAATAAACTATAGTTTCACTGTAGTTCATGCAGATCTGAAATACAAGAGGGTGGTGGAAATACCCAGACAGGCCAGACAGCATCTATTGAGAGAGAAAAAACAAAGTTAAGGTATTGCTTATCAACCATCAATCACAACTGGCTTTTCTGACACAGATTGGAACACCTAGTTATCAGAATATAGTGAATTCAATGTTACGCCCTGAAGGCCACAATTTGCTTCATTATAAGTTCAGATGCTCCCACTTAAGCTTTTGCTGGGGTTGTTGAACAGTATCAAAGCCCAAAGACAGAGAAGTCTTTGGGAATGAGCTAGAAAATTGAAATGAGAAAAAACTGGATGAACTCATGGGCTGGAAAGGCTGTTTGTCTAACTTTTTAAAAATTTTAAATTGTGAGAAATTCTACAATTCACGCAATTTGAATTGGTGTGATAAAGACCATATTGTGTGCACAAAATACAATGTATTAAACTGAAAGCACGAATTCCTGCTTCACCTGGAAGGATTGTTTGGAGGTATCGAGCTGCAGTGACTGAAAGTAGAAGAGCACAATGCAATTCCTACTGGAAGCAGTCAAGATACTTTTTTGGAAAACTGGAGTCGTTAACTATATTGGTCACCAACTTCTCCCCGAAGAAGAATAGTCAAGATAAAGAAAAGGGAAACACCAGAAATGGGTCACATGAAACAGAGATCACAGTAGGATTGGCAAAGATGAAATTCTTTTGCTTTGTACAAAACGAAACAGGAAACAATGCCAAAAGAGTTATCAATCCACTGTAAATTATAAAAACACAGAAATGTTGGAGGAAGTCAGCCAGTCTTGCAGCACCCATAGGAGGTGGAGATATATTACTGACTTTTCGGGCCTCAGCCCTTTCTTCAAAGTATAAATAAAAAAATAGACAGGCACCTGAATGAAAAGGCTGGGGAGAAAGAAAGAAAAAGCAGGGTGGGGGGGTGGAGTAGAGACCTACAGATAAAAGGTGTTCATTCTCCATGGAAAGGAGAACAGGAGATGGAAGGCGAGAATTGATCAGGGGAGGGTGGTTCTGAATGCAGAATTCCATGACGAATTCATTCGTCGAGGAAAGGAGACAAAAGGGAGAGGGGGTGGGGAAGGAGACACAGTAGCCCCTTTTCCACTGGCATCCCAGTTAATTGACCATGCGGTGTCCCGGGATAGGAAGCCCTTTGTGCCATTTCCACTGGGCCACCTTTAATACTAATTGCTTTTCCACTGAACACAACTCATCCCCGGGTATCGTAGGGTCCTACCTTTAATTGGAAACGGGTGACTTTTTGCTGCCCCTTTTCCACTAGTTTTATCTTCACGCTGGCATCAGTTGACACCGGGGACATGAGTCAGGATAAAGGCTGTTAATCCCTGGTGTAAAATGACATAATTTGATGCTGGTGTTTGGATAGTGTCCCTTTTCCACATGACATAATTTGATGCTGGTGTTTGGATAGTGTTCCTTTTCCACTGGACCCTGTCCCAGTTAATTTCTAGGACACGGTGCCTATATAGGAGAAGAAGAATGTGGGGGCTTGTAGCGATAGCTACCGCAATTGAAAGAAACCACAGATCAGTGTGAGTTTCAATTCCAACAGACTTTATTCGCATGCCCGTGTGCACCTCCAAGGGCAGGCGCAAGCCCCGCCCCGCATTGGCATTGACGTCATCATGCTGCCGAAAAGCGCACGCTGTGGCCGAGACCACAAGACACCCCCAAAGCCCAACGGCACCATCTTAACGTGTCTGCTCCGCTATTGCAGCCGTGATACGCAGGGCCGGTTCGCCTGCGTTGCAATGTGCGCCGCCACAGGCTAATGGAAACTGGAGAAGTCGATGCTAATGCCATCCATTTGGAGGGTGCCCAGACTGTAGATTAGGGGCTGCTGTGCACCCCCAATCTGTAGGAGGTCTCAGTCTGGCAGTGCATGAGACCATGGACAGAATGGGGCAGGGGACTGAAATAGGTCTGTCCGCAGCAATAGCAGGGCCACCTTTTTTCAATTCTCTCCTGCCAACATGCCTGTCCATGGACTCGTGCACTGCTAGCCTGAGACCCGAGGAACAACACCCCATCTTTCTTCTGGGCATGGGGCACCCTCCCACGGGTGGGCATCAACACAGACCGGCTGAGTTCCTCCAGTGTGTGTGTGTTTTACTACAATCACAAAGCCTGCACACTTTGGTGTTTCATCTCATTAACAATGTCCTCCCTGCCTTTGTCAGACGAGAAGGAGACGATAATCTTGCATTAGGAGTTAGGACTTGGGCTGCGTGCGAAGGAGAGCAGCGATCTGGAAGTCTGTCCAACAGACTGTCCAAACCCCGTGGGGGAGGGAAATGGATTGAGAGCCTTTCACACCCCCTGTGTCAAATCATTAGGCGGGAAAAGACACCAGATAAGATATGCTGTGTCTTGGCTTCCCACTCTCTCCCTGCCCCTTTCGCGTGTTCCTACCATTGCTCAATATGTTTTGATGGTGATCTCATTACCTGCGAGTTATAAACATAACATTTTTGTGGCATGTGTCCTCAGCTGAATTTTTTTTTTGAGGTTTATACCAAAGATTTTCAGCATTGAAACTGCTGATTGAAACGCTCCCTGTACAAGAGTAATGTCCTCTTGTTAACAGGTGTAATTTACTGAGTATTAACGTTGCAGCTCGATGATACCGAATGTGTCATTGATCTGCAGTAAAACGATGGGTGGAAGCAAACCCAAGTGAAAATTACCTATTCGACGGGAAATTAAACACTCTTGAATTTGGAAATATAAAGCTGGTGAATTTGTGGTTATATCAATGAACCCCCTTTAACCAGAATCAGGATTTATTGCCGTGAAATTTGGTGTTATCGTACTACATATTATGACCATCTTAAGACAGTACTATATAAAAAAAAAGTTGGGCAGTGTCTTTGGTTCACTGATCCTTCGGGAACCTGGTGGCAATGGGGAAGAAGCTGTCCTTGTGCTCGTCTTCAGGCTCCTGTACCTTCCTCCCCCCAACCAGAGTAGCAGAGTGAAGAGGGCATGGGGGGTCTTTGAGGATAGAGGTTGCTTTAAGACACCCCCTCATGTCGGTGTCCTCGATGGAGTGAAGTCTGGTGCCTGTGATGTTGCAGGCCAGTTAACAACCCTCTGGAGTTTTTCCTTGTCCAGAGAGTTGGCGCCACCGTACCAGACAGTGATGCAACCAGCTCTCCATGCTGCGCCTGTAGAGGCGAATCTCATCAAGTTTGGGCATTTTATGCTAATTTTAATAAACAGTTCAATAATTTACGTCGAGTTATTGTGATTTCCCCCCCCCCCCCCCCACTTTCTCACGAGTTTTACGATGAGATGGTAACTATTACCACGTGTAATACCACCTCAGAATATTCATGGTCCATTGAAGTCCATCCTTTCCAATGACATGATCTACCAGGATGTCCTGGGTTTTGTCCAGGACTTTAGTCTAAGGGGCATTGGTGTCATCATACCAGACCATGATGCAGCCAATCAGCACATTTTCTACTGCACATTGCAAGTTTCAAGATAGTTGATAAAAAATTTGACATGAATAACCCAATGATTGAGTTAATGTGTAAATATAACCCATCTATAACAAACAGAATAATTAAGTACAATTTGCTGTAAACAAGTCCAAAGGTAATGAAGGTATGGTTGGCAAATGACCTGAGACTAAGTTGAAATGGACATTATGAAATGTTTTATGTTTACCACAACAACCTTGCTCAATGTCACCAAAGCCGAGGAGCAGATTGTTGACTTCAGGAAAGGAAAGCCAGAGGTGAATGATCCAGTGATCATTGGGATTCAGAGGTGGAGAGGGTGAGCAAATTTAAGTTCTTGGGAGTCACTATCTTGGAGGATCTTTTCTGGACCCAACACACAAATGGCATCGTGAAGAAACCATGTCAATACCTTTACTTCCTCAGGAGTTTGTGGAGGCTTGGTATGTCATCGGAAACCCTGGAAAATTTCTAGAGTGACTGGCTGTATCATGGTCTGGTATGGGGGAACACCAATATCTCTTGTGGAAAGACCTGCAGAAGGTAGTGGTCACAGCCCAGTACATCACAAGTAAAACTCTCCCCACCATCAAGAACATCTATAGGGAATGGTGCCGTCGGAGAATAGCAGCAATCGTCAAGGATCCACATCACCCAGCACAGTCTGCTGCCATCAGGAAAGAGGTATAGGTGGCATAAGTCTCAAACAACTAGGTTTTGGAACAGCTGCTCCCCCTCCACTATTTGACACCTCAACAACAAACTCATTTAAGGACTCTTGCACTTTATTGATTTTTTTTCTCTCAATTTGTTTACGTCTTTATTTTTTTACTTGTGTACTTTGTATATTTGTATGAGGAATTGGAGAGATCAAATACCTCTTTGAAAGCCTGTACAGCCACGATGGGCTGAAGGGTATCGTTTTGTGTGAAATTATGATTAGTACACGATACATTAGAACTGAAACCATTATCCAGCCCTGTGTAGCTTCATATTGGAACAGTCAGAAAGAGCCTTTGAGTTGATTCCAAACTTGTTAAACAGGATACAGATAAAATCCTTAAAACTGCGGGGGGGGGGGGGGGGGGAAGGATTGAGCATTTATGTGGCATCCTTTACTTCACAAAACATGCCAAGGCAGTTCACAGCTGCATGATCAAGCAAAATCTGAACAGCCACTGAAGGAAATGGGCAGAAGCAGAGGTGGCCAAGTGTTCTGCTCCAAAAGGGGTAAAGGGTATGGGATGGAATTTGGGCTTATTTGATGAAGGCCTTCACGAGAGAAGCAGAGGAAATTGTGGATGTGGTGGCCGTGCACGAAGGGGCATGTGTGACTCCATTACTTTTTTCCACTGAGATTAGGAGAGATAAAAACTAGAGGACATGGGTTGGGAGAGGGTGGTGAAGGGGAAAAGTTTAAAGGGAACGTTAGAGGGGAACTTCTTTATGCAGAGAGTGATGGGACGATGGAACGAGCTGCCAGCTGAGATGGAGAATGCAGGGTCAATTTTGACATTTAAGGAAAAATTGGACAGGAACATAGATGGGAGAGGTATGGAGGGAGGTGGTCCGGGTGCAGGTCGCTGGGACTAGGCAGAATGGTGGTTTGACACCAACCAGAAGGGCTGAAGGGCCTGTTTCTATGGTTCTACACTGATCAGCATGAGAGGAACACAGAATGATTGTGGGGCTGAAGGTGGCTTTATACAGGGAGGGGCAAGGCCATGGAATGATTTAATTTAGACGTAGAGCACAGTAACAGGACCTTCTGGCCCATGAGCCTGTTCAGCCCAAATACCCAAATGAACCTACAACCCCTGTACTTTTTGCAGTGTGGGAGGAAACCGGAGCACCTGGAGAAATGCAGACACTGGGACAACTCATGACAGACAGCTCCGGTTTTGAATTCACTGCAATAGCATTACATTGACCGCTACTCTAACCATGCTACCCCCATTGACCACAAGGTGTTGTTGGATCATTGCAGCCACTTGAAGTTTGGTAGGAGGATGGTTTATACTGTACCTATTGTACATTAGGATCCTTCTGCTGTTGAAGTTTGCTGTTGAGTTTGTCGTTGAGGGGTCTGATGGTGGAGGGGGAGCAGCTGTTCCTGAACCTGGTGGTGTGGGACTTGTGGCCCCCGATACCTCTTTCCTGATGGGAACAGAGCATGTGCTGGGTCATGTGGATCCTTGATGATCGCTGCTGATACTCTCTGAAGCGATTCCAAACTCGTCACTCAGGCTCCCACTGATTTGTGGTTCGCTCCCATTTGAGGTAAAGCAATCAAATATTTTTTTTTAACCTCATCACGATTTGCAAGGGCACGCCAATAAATGCAATTCATCCCAACAAATCCACAAACAACATTTTGTAGAGAAACAAACACTGCAGGCGCTAAATCTCGAGCGAAGAAAGTTCTCTCTGTTGGTATTGGAACCCCGGTTTATCTGAATGATTTGACTAGAATGTACTGAATGCAGTTTTGTCAATGTACAGAACTGTGAGGGCGACAGTGACCAGCTTAAACATGATATTGACAGATGGGTGAAATGAGTGACAGATGAAAAGCTCATTAACACCTAAGGATGTATGTTTACAGGTGGTCCCCGACTTTCAACCGATACGACTTACGACCATCCATGCAAACGCCCAAAAATTTATTTTAAAAAAAAAAGCTTCAATATAAAAATTACACTTTACGGGTGAAAGTCAGAACCTATGTCTGGAAAATAGCACCTATAGCAGGGGTGGCCAGCCTCTTGCGAGAGGTTGAAGAACGATAAAAGGCATGGAGTGAATTTCCAACTTGCGTCTATTCAAGAAATGGAACAGGATCAGTCAGAATGGAACATGGTCGTAGGTTGAGGACTACCTGCATAGGTTCATAAAGTGGTTGTAAAAATGTAATGAGATCTTGGGCTTTGTAAGCTGAGACAGAGGTCTCAAGAGCAAGGGACCATGATCAACCTTTACAAAACACAGGTTCACTCCAATTGTAGCACGAGTATCTAGTCCTCAAGATTTAGCAAAATAGTTTAGATTTCAAATTTCAGATTTTTTGTCAGAGAACATGCACAACATCTTTTTCCTGCAGGCACAGCAGAATTCCCACTCATTGGTAATGCAAAAACTAAACTGTGCACAATGTACGCATATAAACAAATAAAGAAATGGAAACAAACTGTGCAATACAGAGAGAAAAGAAAATCAATCCAGTGCAAAAGTACGAGTCCTTAAATGAGTCCCTGATTGAGTTTGTCATTGAGGGGTCTGATGGTGGAGGGGGAGCTGAACCTGGTGATGTGGGACTTGTGGCCCCCGATACCTCTTTCCTGATGGGAACAGAGCGTGTGCTGGGTCATGTGGATCCTTGATGATCGCTGCTGTTCTCCGACACCGGTGTTCCCTGTAGATATTATTGATGGTGGGGAAGGTTTTATCCGTAATGTCCTGGGCTGTGTCCACTACCTTTTGCAGGGCTTTATGCTATGGAGTATTGGTGTCCCCGTACCAGACGATGATGCAGCTGGTCAGCACAATTTAGATCTGTTATTGTCACGTGTTCACAGATACAGTGAAAAGCTTTCTTTTGTGTGCCATTCAAAGGCTGGCAAAGAGTTTACATGCTCTGACATGATTGTGCAAAAAGAAAAAAAGGAAAAAAAGAACATCCCTTCAAGTTTCAAGGTTCTTTTTATTATCACGTAACAATACCTTAAACCTTTGGGCTCTGAGTCCCCGTTTTCAGGGATTACCAATAGGCCCTGTGTCCCTGTTTTCTGAAACTTGGGTACTGGTGTTCATACTGTAGTTTACCCATGGACCCAGTCCAGAGTACATATACTCCCAGCTCGCGACCTATACAACTTATGACCAGCTGCACAGAAATTTGTTTTTAAAAAAATATAAAATTTAGACAGATTATGTGGTATTTGACAAACTATAACGGGGATACAGGGCATGTAAGAGCCAAAATGTGCGTACTTACTACAATATAACTCAAGATACAGCGCTGGCATATTACCTATTGAGATCCTACTTGAAGGACAAATTAGGAAGCAGTTTGAGTTTGCCAGAGGGAAGTAACCTTGAATATGTGATTACAGATACAATGATAATCAAAAGATTTATAACAAATATGTATATTAAATTGCAAGAAAAGGAGAATGAGGAAACAAATGGTAAAACTAAACAAAAATGGGAACAAGATTTAAATATAATGATAATAAAGGAAACATGGGAGAAGTTATGCTCAGGAACTATGAGAAATACAATAAATACGAGGTTACGTATGATACAATATAACTGGATACACAGGCTATACATTACACCTCAAAAGTTAAATAAATGGGACCCAACAGTATCTGATAGATGTTTTCGATGTAAAAAAGAAAGGGGAACAACAATTCATGCAATCTGGACATGTGAGAAAGTAAAAAAATTTTGGGAAGATCTCAATCAGATATTAAATAAAATAACAGAAAACAATATACCAAAGAATCCAGAGATCTTCCTCCTAAGTAACATAAAAAACAAAGATTTTGGAATTGATTTGGAGGATGCACAAAAAAGATTTGTTAAGATAGCTCTAGCCGTAGCAAAAAAATGTATTATGTCAACCTGGAAATTGGAAGATAATTTGAAAATACAACAATGGTATATAGAAATGAATAAATGTATTCCATTAGAAAAAATAACATATAGTTTAAGAAATAATATTGAAATATTCGAACAAATATGGGAGCCTTACATTAAATACAATAGCGAAAACCTACCGGGGACAATCATTACCTAAGTTAACGGAAGGAAAAGGAAATGAAAAGAATGGACTCAGTAGAATTTCTGGTGTATTTTTATTGAATGACAACATTGTCTGACTGGTTTAATGTATCCTAGATTGTATACCTTAAATGGACGGGAGGGGGGAGGTAGGGAGGGTGGGATGGGAGGAGGGAGGGGTGGGGGGAGAAAATGGCACTGTATATGTGTGAAAAGGAAAAAGTGTGTACCATGGTTAATGTGATTTATGGTGTGAAAAATAAAAAACTAAAAAAAAAAAAAAAATGTGCGTACTTACCTTGTTAGTCAGCATCATGGGGTCTATCAGCTGGGCACGGCCCTCTTGATTCCTCTGCGTGTGTGCGTGCGCGTGAGTCTTCAATTGCCACGTGCGTGGTTCACATATTGGAGTTCAGTTGGCGCAAGCACGAGTGTTAAGGGCACAAATTCAATATCATCAGGGTGCTCAACTCTCGTGGTTGTGCCAACCGAATTCCAATATGTGAACCCACTGCGCATGCCAACCAAAGACTCGCAGATGGCCGCGCCCAGCCTGCGGACCCTAGGACGCCAGCTAACAAGGTAAGTACTTAATTCTGAGATATGTCCATTCTGAGATACAACCAATTTTTCATTCCAAATTATGGTCATAAGTTGAGGAGTACCTGTATATATATTATGGAAGATTAAAAATAGCCGGAGTACAAAGGGTTAAAAATTTGCCATACATGATATACTTTAACTTTTCCCAAAGAGTCGCCATTCATATTCCCTGGAACCCCTTACAGTATTTTCCATCTGGGTGGCATTAACATCAACTTCTCCAGTCTCTGCTTGCCCACTCCTCAATCTCCCCCTATTTTCTATCCCTCTGTCTTCCTTTCTCTAGCTCTCCATCCCCTTCCCGGTCCATTCACAGAGCCATCCACCTCCTCCTGTTTGCTGCAGTGCCCTCCCTCCCTTATCCACCTATCACCTCCTGCCTGTGGGTCTGTGCCCCTCCACCCCCCCCCCACCATTTTATTCAGGCGTCTGCCTACATTTTGGTCAAATCTTGATGAAGGACTCAAGTCCAAAACATTGGTTACGTGTTTTTATCTTTGCGATATAAAGTCCACTGACCTGCTGAGTTTTTCCAGCCTCGTATTTTTACGTCAACCACGGTATCATCAGATTTTCTTGTTTTTCCCCTTACAGTACAAGAGGAAGAGAAGTAAAAGAGAGTACCTTCAGAGGTGCTGAGTGGCCGTGGATTCACTTCCAGGGCTCCTCCAGCCTCCACAGCTGCACAGACTCCTGTTTAATCGATCGGCAACCTGAGGTATGCAAAATTATACAGTGGATAACAGGGTACCCAGAACATGATGCAGTCAGACTCATCAAGCTGTAGCAATTTGGACTAATATGCACGTCAGTGAGTCTCACTTACTTCAGCATCCAAGGTACCTAATACACGGTACATGAATAGATAAAAAGTTAATACAGTAAAACCCCTGATATCCAGCACCTACGGGGATTGGTAGATGCCGGATCAGTGTAATTTTCGGTTGCTTGAGATTTACTCTTACAATGCCTAACTAATACACCTGCAATAAACAGTTTAAAAGACAAAAATACGACTCTACTTACACTGAACCATCTTCACTTGCAAGAATATATAAACCTTAAAGCATTTTACTTTACTTTCAGTCACATTCTTTGAAACATTTAACAATCACTGCATCTGCAGGTTCCTCCCCCTCAACAGAACCACCCGAAAGATGAACAATAACATTATAGATAATTAACCCCCCCTCCCCCAAATTTACAGATAAACCCTCTGACAAGGGCCACTCTTACCAAGCAGGGATAAGGAGACACTTAAAGAGAGTCACCCCAACGGCGAGTGGCATCAACCAGCTCTTCAACCTGGGTGACGCCATTTGCTGTTTGACACAACTTTATTCAAAAAGCTGCTGCGAGCAAAACACAACCAAGGCTCTCCGCAGGCTGAATATTTGCTCCCATCTTCACCAAAGGTTTGAGTTACTTCACCTGTACAATTTCAAACTTACGTATAAAGTATAATCACTTATTATTTTAATTTTTAAAATTTATTTTCCAGGGGTTTTACTGTAAATATAAAAGAAAGGGGGGGGGGGTGGGAACAATAATTATTCAAAATTGGCCTTAGTACAAAACTATGCCATGATTGCAGAAAGGTCTT
The DNA here is from genome assembly GCF_036971445.1 of Narcine bancroftii. Classification (NCBI taxonomy): domain Eukaryota; kingdom Metazoa; phylum Chordata; class Chondrichthyes; order Torpediniformes; family Narcinidae; genus Narcine; species Narcine bancroftii. The sequence goes on along the minus strand of NC_091479.1, from coordinate 11,617,690 downwards.
AAAGTAATGTTAAGGTTAGAGTAGGACGGGAAGGTTTATAACACATATATTTTGGGGTGAGAGGAGAACAAACTGTACTTGAACCTAGAAATACCAGTCTTCAGGCTTCTGCACGTTCTACCTGAAGATAGCAGCAAGATGAGCGCCTAGCCAGGGTGATGGGAATTGGAAAGTAATCCCACAGGAACTGTCGTTCCCTTCTCCCACAAAATCTGCAAGGCATTCCAAGTTGCCGAGGACTCACTTGGTGTATGTATATTTCAGTGCAGCCGCAGGATACATTTTTCCTCTGCTCTCTGGGGATTTGTGCATCACGGCCAAACAGTCAAGCTCCATCTTGATCCGGGCTGAAACGGAAGATGACTAAAATGGCTAAAACAAAATGAAAATTTTTAAAATTGGTGGTGCTAATTGAGCTGATGTAACAGCAGCATGGCTGCTGGTACATACAGGCTGATAGACACGTCAAGCTGAACACAAAGATAATTTCAGATTTGCTGTATCACGGACAAACATTAAATTAACTTTTATTGAATTTATCTTGTTTAATTGCATAATAATGGTGACACGTTGCGGTAGGTCAACTAATGAGAAATGTTTTGCTGTTGATTTTCGTTTGTACTCAGCATCTGATGCCTCTCATGTCAGTGTCCAACTATAGCTGGCCAGCATGGATGGATTTTAGTTGCCCTGATACCACTTTTTCAAGGTTGCAATGCCCTAGTGAAACCTTTCACCGTGTTAGTCACTGACTGCACCAAGATCAGCGGGGTAGAAGTCCAAGTGTGAATGCAGGAAATGAACCATGTTGCCCTTCAATGTTTTGTATGCTGGAAGTAGACTTAAAATATGACAGGAAATCACAAAAATAGGCTATACCTAAAAAAAACTCTGTGTGCGTGCGTGCGTGCGAGCGTGCGTGCGTGCGTGCATGCGTGCGTGTGTGTGTGCGTGTGTGTGTGCGTGTGTGTGTGTAAAAAGAGCTTAACAAGCATGTTCCCATTTCACCTGAATTTTCATCACCATTTTTTGTATAAATAAAAGATTTTCATTCGTTTTGTTTCCCCATGATGGTCTTCACCAGGAAGAGCATATTTTTACGCTGCCTTTCATTTCGAGTGTTTCAAGCTGACCTGAGGCTCAATGCCAGGGATGATATTGGTTCACTTACCCTCTCTGTGAATTTCAAGGATTTTGAGGAGGCAGTGTTAGTGAGCTTGCTGAGACGTTGCTTTGAACAATGCTCAGGACCGATCTATTGGTTCTGGGCCGTCTAAAACCATGTCAATGTGCACTTTGGGGCCACTATAATTTTTGCTATTTTATTTTTACCATTTAACTGAATCCCATGTGCCTTTACATCATTAGAATTGCAGGAAATTCTGATCCATAATTATGGCAGCAATTACTCCAAGAGTTACTCAGCTCGATCTGAACTTAGTTCCAATAACTTTTAGTCCGAAAGGAAATGTGGGCACGTGCTGGGATACATGCATGTTTTGGTTGGTGACGGTGGAAAGATATTTAGCAATAAAGGCTTTGTTCTGTTTTTGTTCAACAAAAATGCCCATTTGTTTCAAGAGGTGTCATTATCTGACATGTAACCACACTAGAATGGAGTTGCAATGTAACTGATATGAACACAAAAGTTTGAGAGGGTTGTTGCATCAGTTTCAAAGCATTTGAATGTCCTCTTCTGGACATGACTATTCAAAACACTTCTCCTCATGCTTTCAACTGCTTCCCATTAATGAGAGACCATCTAGAATTCTATTACACTCGTGTTCAAATTGTCTTCTAGTCCCAACCCTCCAAGGCTAACACCATTTCCCAACCTCCTACGGTTTTAATCCTGCACTGGCTATCAGTTAAGCAACGATGCGTGCAATTTTGGTCACCTAACTACAGGAAAGTTATCAATAAGATTGAAAGAGTGGAGAGAAGATTTATTTGGATGTTGCCCGGACTTCAGGAACTGAGTTACAAGGAAAGGTTAAACAGATTAGGACTTTATTCCTGGAGGGGAATCTCCCGAGTGAAGATTTGATAGAGGTATTTGAATTTATGATAGGTATAGATAGAGTAAATCCAAGTAGACTTTTTCCACTGTGGTTAGGTGAAATACAAACTAGAGGACATGGGTTAAGGGTGAAAGGGGAAAAGTTTTGTGGGAACATTTGGGGGAATCTTCTTCATCCAGAGAGTGGTGGAAGTGTGGAATGAGTTGCCAACTGAACAGGTGGATGTAGGCTCAATTTTAATATTTAAGAATTTGGACAGGTACATGGATGGGTGCGTGTGGAGGGCTATGGGCTGGTGGCAAGTCAGTAGGACCAGGCAGGATAATAATTTGGCATGGACTAGAGGGGCCAAAGGGCCTGTAATGTTTTATGCTTCAATGAGGTTCTTTTAACATGCCATTCTTATTCTTTGTCTTCTCCAGCCCTTCACTCGTACTATTCCTTCCACTTGCTCATTCCTGAATTAATTGTTGATGACTTGTGCTTTCAGCTCCTGAGATCCAAAACTCTGGAAATCCATCTGGAAATGGACAGTCTCTCTCTAACCTAGATCAAGATTTTTTTTTACCTACTATCTAGCTCTGTTTGATCCTAGTGGATTCGGCAGAAGTACCTGGTGTATGACCTCTTTGGCCAGGGTCAGGAGCCGGCATAAGGAATAGGGGCAGGAGTCGGCTGTCTGGCCTGTCAAGCCTGCTCTGCCATTCGATCAGGTCATGGCTGATCTGAGGATAGGCTCATCTCCATTTACCTGCCTTTCCCCAGTTCCCTTTATTGTAACGAGCCTGCAGCTGACGTGGACATTTACCCCCTCCATAAATCTTAATCCGCGAAGCCAAGCCAAAGAAAGAAAAAGAAAGAAGACATAAAAAATATTATCCAATCATGTCTTATATATATTTACTGAGGTCGCATCCACTGCTTCAATGGGCAGCGAATTCCACAGATTCACTCACCTCCCTCTGGGAAAAGCAGTTCCTCCTCATCTCCATCCTAAATCTACTCCCCTGAATCTTGAGGTGATGTCCCCTAGTTCTAATCTCCCTCACCAATGGAAACACTTATCTCTATATTATCTATGCTTTTCATAATGTCTCTCTAAGATCCCCCCCTCTTCTAAATTCCAGCGAGTATGTTCCCAGACGATTCAATCTCTCCTTATAGGCTAACCCCCCCTCATCTCTGAAATGAACAGTGAACCACCTCTGTAATGCCTCCCAAGCCAGTCCATCTTTCCTCGAGTAAGGAGACCAGAACTGCACGCAGTCCTCCAGATGCAGCCTCACCAGGACCTTGAACAGTTGCAGCGTTACCTCCCTGCTCCTAAATTCAATCCCTCTAACGGATGAGAACCTGCAACCAGGCAAGGCAGCAGACAAGTTGGATGACCTCAGGTTGGGGCATAGATAAATTGCACCAAAGGGCTGCTTTCTGTTCTGTATATGTCCTGCTTACACTCTTTAGACTCTGGCCACCTCTTGCCCCGCTCCCCACCCCGCACCAGTCACTCAAGTGCTTGGAGAGTGGGGCAACCAAACCTTGAGTGGCAGGCCCTCAGAGGGGCTGCAACCAATTACACTGAATAACAAAGATTTTGCTTCCTGAAAACCTTTGGTTGTATTTTATGGGTTTTGGGTTCTTCTTTGGCTTGGCTTCGCGGACGAAGATTTATGGAGGGGGTAAAAAGTCCACGTCAGCTGCAGGCTCGTTTGTGGCTGACAAGTCCGATGCGGGACAGGCAGACACGATTGCAGCAGTTGCAGGGGAAAATTGGTTGGTTGGGGTTGGGTGTTGGGTTTTTCCTCCTTTGCCTTTTGTCAGTGAGGTGGGCTCTGCAGTCTTCTTCAAAGGAGGTTGCTGCCCGCCAAACTGTGAGGCGCCAAGATGCACGGTTTGAGGCGTTATCAGCCCACTGGCGGTGGTCAATGTGGCAGGCACCAAGAGATTTCTTTAGGCAGTCCTTGTACCTTTTCTTTGGTGCACCTCTGTCACGGTGGCCAGTGGAGAGCTCGCCATATAACACGATCTTGGGAAGGCGATGGTCCTCCATTCTGGAGACGTGACCCATCCAGGGGGTCATGCTGGGCTTTGGGTTACTGATTATGAAAATCACCCATCATGTACCTTTTTTTAAAGTTATCACCTGTTTTTGTGATTTTCTGTCATACTTTAAGTCTACATTTCCCACAAAGCAAGCTGTTTTAGTCAGTCTAATCATCCTGGGCATGAACCCAGTGCAAATGTAGTCTTAGGCCTGGGCAGGCTTCGTATGGATAGATGCAGACAGGCTATAAAAGCAGCTCACATATGCAAGTGCTGTGCATTGATCTCAATTGAATCCACGGTGATGCACATGTTGTTCAGGCGGTTGCATTTATTGTCTTCAGGGAGACTGGACGTCTTCCCTGCTGGTTTTGGTGCAGTCAGAGATGAACACGGTGAAAGGTTTCACCAGGAAATTGCGACCATGGAAAAGTGGTATCAGGGCAACTGGAATCTATCAATGCTGGCCGGCTATTGTTAGACACTGACAGAAGAGGCATCAGATGCTGAGTACAAACAGCGGCAAACCATTTTTCAGTCAGTTGAACTAATGAAATGTGTCATGATGCGATTAAACATAAATTCAATAAAAGTTTCTTAAACTTCCAAAGTGATGCAGCAAATCTGAAATTATCTTTGTGTTCAGTCTCTCATAATTCTGGTTTTCTGGTTTAATGCTGGGCACTCTGCAGCCAGATGCCATTAACTTTGACTTTTCCAGTTTATGCTAATATTCTCTCCTCTTCCCCCCCTCCCTCCCCCTTTCCAATTCTTCTCCCTCCCTAATTCTTCTCCCTCCCCTTTCCAGTTCTTCTCCCTCCCTCCTCTTTCCAATTCTTCTCCCTCCCTCCTCTTCCCAATTCTTCTCCCTCCCTCCTCTTCCCAATTCTTCTCCCTCCCTCCCCCTTTCCAATTCTTCTCCCTCCCTCCTCTTCCCAATTCTTCTCCTTCCCTCCCCTTTCCAGTTCTTCTCCTTCCCTTCCCCCTCCCAGCCATCCCTTCTCCCCTTGATCGCTGCTGTCCCCTTCCTCCCTTCTCCATCTATCACCTCCTGCTTTGCATACACACCCCCCCCACCCCCCGCCACACTCTTTTGTTTGGAGGCTTACCAACATTTTTCCATACCTTGATACAAGCCCGAAACGTTGCTTATGTATTTTAACCTTTGTTATATAAAGGACACCTGCTGTGTTTCTCCAGCTTTGTGTTTTTATTTCAACCACCATGTCTGCAGATTTTCGTGTTTTACTTATCTATCATAATTCCCAATTTTCTTTCTGGAAGCAATCCTTTTGAAAAAATGTGTTGTGCATTACATTCACAAATACACGTGGAAAACAAAAAAATGGCAGTGCCCTGAGAGTCCCGGGGCCAGTTTAAACCTGTAGACTCTGCTCTTTGCAATATTCTCCACCCCAGGAACCCGGGGCCATGGTTTGAGGATAATAGACAAACCATTTAGGACCGAGATGAGGAGGAATTTCTTGATCCAGAGGGTGGTGAATCTGTGGAATTCATTGCCACAGAGGGCAGTAGAGGCAGGTTCATTAAATCTATTTAAGAGGGAATTAGATCTATTTCTTCAGTATAAGGGTATTAAAGGTTACGGAGAGAAGGCAGGGACGGGGTACTGAACTTTAAGATCAGCCATGATCTCGTTGAATGGCGGAGCAGGCTCGAAGGGTCGAATGACCTACTCCTGCTCCTATCTTCTATGTTTCTATGTCCACCTCAGTGAACATTGAGAAGCCTGAGTGGCTACTTAGCAAGACAGGGAACATCCATGTGTAGAAATTGTCAATGTTTCAGTAGAGACCTCTATCGAGATTGTGGCCCCTAAAGTTAAACTGACCATTTTTTTCCCCCCTGGATGCTGCCTGACTGAGATCCTCCAGCTTCTTGTACCCCTTTCACACCGCCGTTTCTGTGTGGGTTAACCAGCTCATTTAGCTGGTAATCATATGGTGTGAAACGTCCCCACCGGGCAAGTTAAATTCAACCAGGCTCTGGCACTTGGTGGAGGCAAGTCGAGCCTAACCGAGTTAACTCGCTCGCAGTTATCTGCTCATAACTGAAGGTGCCCCCCCCCCCCGCTTAAAATGCAGAGTTGCCGGTGCAGTAGGAAAGGCATGCCCAGATAATTTACCTACTTTCAAGAAGGGTTGGCAATTTGAAAGGCCAGCATCTTTCATTATACCCAAGACTTAGCTGATGTATCTTTGCTACGTTGGACCTGCTGAGTTTCTCCAGCCTCGTGTTTTTTTAACTTCAACCACAGTGTCCGCAGACTTTCCTGTTGCAGTTTTTGTTTCTCTAGTCCATTGGTTTTCAAACTCCCCCCCCACCCCTCCACTTTTCTTCCCCCCCTGCCGTCGGTGCCCTGTGATTAGTCAGGATTTAAGGAGGGGCGTGAGTGGGAAGATTGAGACCCAATTGTGACTGAAATATTTTGCTTGATGAGAAAAATTGTCACTGGCCCATTTCCTCTGGAGTTCTGAACAGAGAGTAATGAAGTACGATTAAAGCCAGTGGTTTGCCAACTTTTTCTTTCCACCTGAAGCCATCCCGATGACTTTTTACGTTATTTAACATATTTCAGACTGAATCCAAGCACGTGGTATTTTATAAAAAGGTGGGTGAAAGAAAGAATCTCCCCCCCCACACACACATACGAGCGTATGGGAGTGGAAAGGAAAGTTTGAAACCCCCTGCTCTAATCAGACGAGTGGAAAACTTGCGCCTTGATTCGAAAAAGAGCGTCCCAGGGTCAGGAATCGAGCGGGATAAAATTGCCAACCCTTCTTGAAAGTAGGTAAATTATCTGGGCACTCAGGATCGCGCAGGTTTCAATCCTCCAGGTGACCTGGAGCCTCTCGCCAGCACTCGGGGCGACAAACTGGAAGGAATTTGGTGCACAGAGCAGCTTGCACGCTATGAGACGCTATCCATCCTTGGGCAAGTTGGCCTCGCAGAAATCACTGCAGGTCTTTGCCAAATTAAAGCCTGCCACCCCTCTCTGGGCAGGTCAGCGTCGACCTTTGACAAGGTGTACTATTTGATGGTTAAGACTTCAGTCATTCAAAAGAAACAAAAAGTTTTGGAGCAGACTGCAAAGTTGTGTCTTTCCATTTCTACAACTTGTATAAACTGCCGTCGCCCCGGGGCGAGGAAAGCTCTTGGCACTTTTAGTTCCTTGGCTATTATACAAGTCGGCTCATGGAATGTGTTCGAGGAGGGACGATCGCAGGAGGCGTGCAATCAACTCGGGCAAGCGAGCCAACTCCTCCCTCCAGCCATTCTCTCCAGCGTTGCGTGCCACCAGATTTATCACGCCATTCATCTCGTTCGCCCTGCCTGGTAGTTTCGGACAGACAGCGGAAATTGTTTCGAGCACGCTTATTCTTTTTTTTGCAAACTTTGTTCCGCGTACCTCACACTCCAGCAATTTGTTGTTACAGCTCAATTCCCCCCCCCCAAAATGATCCTGTTCAGCATTTCCTGAGCTCCCATTTGCAGCAGGGATTGACACAGCCAAGTTGGGCCCCTCCCACACACACATCATTAAAAGGGTCCCAACCTGAAATGTTGACTGACCCTATTCCTTGGAGTTCATCTAACTAGTGACCTGTCGTGGAAGGTCAGCACCTCCTGAGAAGACCCAAGTGGCCACCATTATGTCAACCGACAGGAGCTCTATCAAGAACGCCCCCCTGGCCGGGCCGCATCGCAGTTGCTACAGAAAGATGGATCAGGATCAATCCACTGGACCATAAAGAGTGGTAGAGAAGATAACCAACCCCCTCCCCCCCATCACCTCCTCAATGTGATCTGTTGGGATCTGAAGAGGGCCCACCCCTCACACAGCTGCTCCAGTCGGGGAAGAGATGCAGCAGAAAAATGGATCAGGATCAATCCACTGGACCATAAAGAGTGGTAGAGAAGATAACCAACCCCCTCCCCCCCCCACCACCACCTCCTCAATGTGATCTGTTGGGATCGTTGTCTGAAGAGGGCCCACCCCTCACACAGCAACTTTCAGTTGCTCCAGTCGGGGAAGAGATCCAGGAGGATCAGAGCCAGCGCCACCAGGCGGAGGAACAGCTTCTTCCCACAGGCAGTGAGAACGCTGAATGAGACAAGACTCTCAAAATCAGGAAACAAATTTTAATTATTTATTTATCTGTATGGCTGAAATACCTGTCCTGCACATGTCGTGTCTATGCATTATGTCTGGTTGTCTGTCCATGTGTTTTGCACCGAGGAGCAGAGAACGCAGGTTTTTTTTTGGGGGGGGTCTTTACTTGTACAATCAGATAACAATAAAGTTGCCTTTATATCTCTCCACTGATGTTGCCTGACCCAGAGACCCACCAGTGTTCACGCAAGATTCCAGCATCTGTAGTGGATTTCACTTCTTTACCAAGGGAGATTTGTTCACTGTAACACCACCAAAGATATTATTTTCATCAACCATGGGCAACCACAGGAAGACACCTTGGCAAAAGTTTACACTCCTGTTATGTAACATTCCACCTCCAACATGTTATGGAGGCAAGCAGGTCACAAACCCTCACTGATAATCTCAGATACATAATTATAGTTATTGGCACGTTCACATTCTTCCATCTCCCTGCCAGTCCCTCCTTAAACAGGCAAATTTAATTTCCTACACTTCCTCAATCAGTCTTGCAGAAAAAAGGGCTCAGGCCCGAAACTTTGGTTCTATATCTTTGCCTCCTATGGACGCTGTGGGACCTGCTGAGTTTCTCCGGCACTTTTGTGTATTTACTGCAATCACAGCATCTTCAGACGTTCTTGCTTTACCTCCATACTCCTGGATGTGCAGTATCCAATTCTGCTGTCTCACACTTCCAGCTACTGCTGTCTGTGTGCAATATGCTAATTTGCCCTTTGACTGGGTGGTCCCTCCCAGGGGTCTGGCTTCTTCCCACTTCCCAAAGAGATGCAAGATGGTGCGGTAATTGTAAGGTCCTCCTTGTGGGTAGGTGAGTGGTGGAATTTTGGTGGAGTTTATCAAAGTTCAGATTTATTGTAAGAGTGCATACATGACATCACATACAACCACTGTTCCCTCTAAGCTGTGCAAGTGTGCGTGCACACACACGTTTTTCAACCAGCACCCAAAGGAAATTAATGTGCGCACAAACTGAACAGAGGCATTCAAAGGACAGAATAAAATCTTAGTACGTTTTTTCGTAGAATGCAGTCGTACTATATTAAAACATACCAATACAGTTTTATTGGCCATGAGAGAAAGGCCAAAATGATCTTAAAACAATTTCAAGTTGACATTTGCACAATTCGGGAAACTTTGCCACAGTTCTGTCACAGGAAGAAAAATTTGCATAATCTAAGAATTAGCATTTACCAGTGTGAAAAAAATTGGACTCAAGAACATGCTTCTAATTGTAAACAAAATAAGAAATGTAAAAAGCAGATTGTGCAAACCAGAGAGAAGAAAAATCAATAAAGGGCACAAGTACGTGTCCTGAAATGAGTCCCTGATTGAGTTTGTGGTTGAGGGGTCTGATGATGGAGGGGGAGCAGCTGTTCCTGAACCTGGTCAAGTCTGGAGGCACCTGCAACTCTTCCCTGATGGCAGCAGCAAGAGCAGAGCATGTGCTGGGTGGTGCGAGTCCTTGATGATTGCTGCTGCTCCACCAGCAGTGATCCCTGTAGATGTTCTCGAGGGTGGGGAGGGTTTTGCCGGTGATGTCCTGGGTGAAGGTGAATGAGGGTTCATTGTCATAGACCTAAGTACTAGGCACAGATGCATGGAAATTCTTGCTGCAGCCACACTAAACATAAAATACACTAGCAAACCATCAGTATAAACTAAATTACTGTACATGATAAAAGTTAATAAATATAAAAGGAGAAAATAAAATAATTTTTGGCCCAATTGGAAACATAGTAGTTTACTCTCTGGTGTCCTTGTAAATATTTATTTCTCAGCCAATAACATTAATCATATTGTTATTTCTAAAAAACAGAGCTACACACAATGAAGTGACCACTCTGTGTCTATAACTGGGAGAAGTATTATTTTGTGGAGTAAAACACAAAAGTCTGCAGAGACCATGAATGAAGTAAAAACACAACGCTGGAGAAACTCAGCTGGTCAAACAGTGCCCTTCATGCAGCCAAGATAAAGATACATGACTAACGTTTTGGGCTTGAGCCCTTCATCAAGGTATGATGAAAATGTAGACAGGCCCCCGAACAAAATGGTGGTGCAAGGGGGAGGAGCACAGTCACACAGGAAGAAGGTAACAATAATTATTTAACTGGCTATTAAGGCACAGTCCGAAACAGACGTTTACTGCTTAACAAGACTGTCCCAAGCATCACTCAGCCATTTTCACACTCTAAATTTAAATTTTTAAATTTAGACATACAACATGATAACAGGCCATTTTGGCCCATGAGTCTGTGCCGCCCAATTTACACCTACTCCCCCGGTATGTTTTGAACGGTGGGAGGAAACCGGAGCCCCCAGAGAAAACTCACTCAGACATGGAGAGAACGTACAAACTCCTTATAGACAGCACGGGATTCAGACCTCGGCCTGGTCCCAGTTGCTGACGCTATGAAAATGTTGCGCTAACCGCTAACTCATCTGAACCTATTTTAATTTGTCACATATTCCTATCAACTGCTAACCTGGTACCACCTCTCATAACTCTCATGCAGGCCAATTTACAGTGGTTAATAACCCGACTAAACTGTAAACCTTTGAGGTGTGGGAGGAAGCCAGAACCCACCTGGTCAAAGGGAGAATTTGCGAGCTCCACACAGGTAACACCGGAGATCAGGATAGAGCTCAGGTCACAATAACAGTGAGCTATCAGCTCAATTAGTTGATTGGGATGGCTTAAACGACATGTTCCACACTATGGAACCCTACTTTTTGTTCATTATTGCCCTAAAATGTCCCACACCATTATCCATTGTGGTGAAGGAGAATATCCCATTACTAGGATTGGACCTGCCATTCACTTTTTTTCAGTCTGCTTCCTCTTGCCATTAAATTAAGGTTGAAGGACTGTTAGCGCAGTGGCTAACGATACTATTATAGCACTAGTGATTCAGGTTTGAATCCAGCGCTGTCGGTAAGGAGTTTGTACTTCCTCCCCATGTATATGTGGGTTTCCTCTGGGTACTCTGGTTCCCTCCCACCCTTCAAAACGTACGGGGTTTGTCGGTCAATTGGGTGTAATTGGGCAGCATGGACTCGTGCGCCGGAAGGGCCTGTTACGGTGCTGTATGTCTATAAAAGTACCTTCTTTACGCTCCCTCAAGCAGGTAACTGCAGTTTAGTTCCCAGCCAGGCAGAACCTTGTTTACATATCTTGGCTCCTGCTTGACTGGGACTCTAATGGTTCGGCCTAGGGGAGAGTAATTGCATACGTGCATCTCACCAGATAACCGGAAGTTTAAATGTTTAGCGTTCAAAGCATTTAATTTGAGCAGGTAGGTTTAATAAGTGGCATGGACCCAGCTGAGGAGGACTTGCAAACCAGGCATGAGCTGCTCACCCATGTGGTGTCAAGATGAAGAGGTGAGAGACCATCAGCCACAGGACTCTTGATCCTGACCTTGACCAGGATTTGTGCTGGAAATGATGAAACAGGTTCAATTAAAAAAAAAACAGGGTGAATTGATAAGTCCAGCTCTGGCACTGAGAACTTCATTATTGCAACATTTTTAATTCAGTGTTGGGAAAGAAAGAAAGGCTGCGGGATGACCGACCCAGAGGTGTCCCTAAAGTGAGAGCTTCTGATCGAGTGGAGATGGAGAACTCCTCTATTTGTGGTAAAGGCCATGACCAGAAACAATTAGTATAGGATAGACACAAAGACATCTGCCGGGGAAGTTAAATTATTTTTTTATTATACATAAAGTGTGGGGAATATGGGGAGTGGTTGAAAGGAATAGAATAGGTGTACCGTATATTTCGGCATATATTTGAATCTTAAAAATGTCATCCCCAAATCAGGGGTCGTCTTATACACCAAGTATAAAATCCAAACCTTAACAGTGAAGTCTCATCCCTCCCCGCGGTGTCCATTCGCCCAGTCCTACCTGCCATCAGCTCTGTACAGGCTTTAAACGGCCTGTTGAAGGCGCTTTATTTTAAAATGTTCTTATAAAATGTCAACTTTTACTGGGTAATTTGCTTTTAAAATATTGTGACAGCATCACTCCACTGGATAGTTGGTGGGGAGGGTTTTGCCTGTGATGTCCTGGAGCATGAGGGGAGTATGCTCTTCGCGGTAAGTGCCAGATGGGGTCATCTTATACAGTCAGTATAGCTCCAAACCTACATTTTTAGGTGGAAATTCAGGGGGTTTTGCACAAGTCGGCTTATACACCAGCATATACAGTATTTAAAAAGAGACTGGAGAAGTGTATAGGAGAGAAGAGGCTTACACATGCAGATTTTGGGTGAGAAAGACTGCAGGAGGCTCCAGTGGAACAAAAAAGCTGGCAAGGACTGGATGAGCAGAATGCCCTTTTTCTTTGTCGTTCATCCCATATTAAACAAAGCAGAAAAACTATGATTTGTGCACTTGTATTTTTTATTAAATCCAATTTTATCTTTGATATAGCAACCCTCACTATGAATTAGCAATTTTAAGAAATGGTCATGTTTTAAAAATATGGAATGGGATGACTTCATGTGAGCTGAGTCAGATTCACATAAAATATCCTTGATATTATGTTTGAAATTTAAGTCAAAGTTAATGATTGCTGGATTTCTGGAGAATTGCGTGCGGACTTGGTGACACATTCAAGGGCAACTCTGAAATAATCTGCTGAACCGGTGGCTTTTGTAAGCAGATCAATGACAAAATGACCTTTCCATGCCACTGAATTTTTATTTCTTTCTGTGTGGAGGCGACATTCTGTGTTTCAGTGTGGACTGGCCAAAATAACTTTCAAACGAGGTATGGTGTTTGACTGCAGTGATCAGAAAAAATCCTGTCAAACAGGAATTCAAAATCATCGCTGTATTATATGCATGTAAAGGAAATGGGTGTTTACTGATGCACACCCCATTCAGTGGCAGATCGAGCTCCTTCATGTTTGGTGTAATGAACTTAATATATGCCCAGGATTGGCTGAAACATTTTCATAAAGGATAGTGACTTAGAATTATTTTTATTATTGCGTAAAATGTTGGGAATATGGAACTTACTTCATAAGGGAGTGGTTGAAAGGAATAGTATAGATGTACCGTATATTTTGGCATGTAAGACGGTATTTGAATCTTAAAAATGTCATTCCCAAACCAGGGGTCGTCTTATACGCCGTTCATGCAAGGTTAGAGTTGGGAAATATATTTGCTGCAGTTACACCAGCAACGGGTACTTTATGGCACCTTGTCAAATGGGATAAAATGTTTGCAAGAGGCATAACAGAGCTCAAAATGTTGCTTATTCTCCCATCCAATTCCCAATTTTACACCCACTTCTGTAATGCTATGTGTAAACAGATGCAAAGCATCTGTTTAATTCATCTGCCATGAACATTATATTGCATTGTTCATTTCCCAAACTTACAATCAATTGGGCGAATGCTCACTGAAAATTCTCTTCTCCAAATATCTATAGAGACTCTTACTGTGTCTTCATCTCCAGCTAACTTTGTTTTACACTCTAATTTTAACTTCCTTACTTTTTTTTTTACTCATTGCGTGCTTTTCCTTTTTGCTGACTTTAAATGATGAAGTGACTTTTTTTTGGTCAACAATAGATGGTCCTCCTTATTTTCTTGTTGGAAAGTTGCTATTTTCTGCATTGAGAAAGATCCCAGTGCACTTTGATATTTCACTTTGATTGACTGACTCCTTAACCCAATTAAGTGGTCTCCTCTACATCGGAGAGACTGGACGCAGAATGGAAGATCACTTTGTCGAGCATCTCGGCCCTGTCTGCCGCAATAGTGTGGATCTCCCAGTGGCCACTCTTTTCAATTCTCCATCCCATTCCCTATCATGTCTGTCCATGGTCTCATGCACTTCCAGATTGAGACGACCTATAAATTGGAGGAACAACACCTTGTCTTCTGACTGGGCACCCTCATTAACATCGACTTTTCAGGATTTCGTTAAACCCACCCCACCACCTCCTGCTTCCTCCATCGTCTCTCCATTCCCTGTCTCCTTTCATACAGACATGATAATTTCTACCTAGTCCCTTATTACATTTTGTTGGTCTGGATTCCTCTTCCTGAGACTTCCTGCTTCTACCTTTTCTGTTTTTGAAGATGGGCTCAGGCCCGAAACGTCAGCGATAGAACTTTGTCTCCGAGAGATGCTGAAGACTGGGTGAGCTCCTCCAGCATTTCGGTGTTTTTACTACAATCACAGCATCTGTAGCCGATCGTGTTTCACTCCTTAACACCAATTGCCTTTGTTTAAGTTTAAAATATTCATCTTCTTTCCCTCACACAATTTAAAATTCCATTGCATAATATACTGTGGGAAATCTTCATTTTGGTTGACTCCAGCACATACTACCAGACTCCGTGTCCAACACATCCTCCTCTGCCATTTACATTTCCAGATGATCCCACCACCAGACACATATTCCCCTCTCCACCTTGTGCAGGGTCAACTCCCTCCATGACTCCCTTGTTCAATTGTCCCCCTGGCACCTACTCCTGTGACCGCAAGAGATGCCCCATTTAGGACCTCTCCTCGCTCACCACCATTCGGGGCCCCAAATAGTCCTTGACGTGAAGCAACATTTCACTTGTGAATCAGCAGACTCCATCTTCTGCATCCGGTGCTCCTGTTGTGGTCTCTTCTTCATCGGAGAGACTGAGCGCAGACTGGAAGATCACTTTGTTGAGCACCTCGGCTCTGTCTGCTGCAATAGTGTGGGTCTCCCAGTGGCTGCCCATTTCAATTCTCCATCCCATTCCCTTGCTGGCATCTCTGTCCACAGTCTCATGCACTGCCAAGCTGAGACCACCTGTAAATTGGAGGAACACCACCTCATCTTCAGTCTGAGCACCCTCCAACCGGATGGCATTAATATTGATTTCTCTGATTTCCATTAAACCACCCCTCCCCTTTCTTCTTCCCCCGTCACCTTTCCCCCAGCTTACTCTCTCACTCTCCCCTCCCCCCCCCCCACTTTTCCCTATGTCTGCTTTCACAGAGCCAAAATGAATTCTCACCTTATTATATCCAATTAACACTTTTTGTTGGTCTAGACTCCTCCCATTTATTCTTATGCCTTCCCGTTTTTTGCTTACTACTTGATGGAGAACTCAGACCTGAAACATCCGTAAGTATCATTACCTCCTATGGGCGCTGCGAGACTGGCTGAGTTCCTCTTGCATTTCTGTGTGTTTTCAATGCAAAGAAACCATCCCTAAACACTGTTAATTCCTCACCATGCATTTCTGTAAATATTTTCACTTTAGGTAAAATCCACCATTCCACATTGAATCCTTTACAGTTTTATTGTTCAACCCTCAAAGTGTATATTAAGGAAAGTGTTTTGCCTCTCACTCAGTGCAATGGTATACTGAAAAGGTTCATTATTATCTGTTGCGATCTGCAGCACTTTTGGAAACGTGTTTGAGACCTGTATATGATATACCATAGATACAAAGGCATGGACTTTGGTATTTAAGATTTGATTCAGATTATCTATCCAATGCAGTAATGTTATTGAGGATATCGTCTTTTAGCAATCTGTTGCAAACTGCTTCATTTCCACATTAACTCAACCTTCCTTTCGTTTGGTCATCAGAAAAACTCGTCAGTTACTGAGTGTAGAGCGCGTCGAAAGAACCAAAGACTTGTTGATCCAAACCAAGGCTTTTATTAACTAAAAGACTGGAGCGCATTACAAGTAGGTCGACCAGTCCAGAATGACCTGGTCTGGCTAGGAGCAATCCTTTAAGACCTGCCAGTAGGTCAGCCAATCACAGTCATCCTACACGACCATCTACATAGACACATTGGTGATAGAATCTGTTCTATTACACTGAGATGAAATCTACACGACATTTTCTTGCTGCTTAGTATATATATAAAACATGTGTCAAGGCAGATGGAGTGGGTCTTTGCACTTACATATCAGTGTTCACATGATAGTAAAATGCATTCAAGAATCCAGTTTTTCAATTTATTTATATGACCTGGCACAAACCATTTTAATACTTTGCAGGAGTAAAACATGAAATCGTGCAGATACCGTGAATGAAGCGAAACACACAATGCTGGAGAAACTCGGCAAGACAAACAATAAAGATAACATGGCAAAGATAAAGAGACAACATTTTGGGACAGATTCTAACAAAAATTCCAGATATGACGAATGATTATTTACTTTTGATCAGCACTTTTCCCACTTGCAATTTTGGACAAATCCCCAGGCAAAAACAGAACTGACGTTGCCTTTATTTTTGTATCACATACTGACTCAGAAAAATATGATCTCTGCGGACAAGAAACCTTCAAATCGACTTTCCCCTCAGGAGTTTCAGGATTGCTTATTTCTAGCTTATTTTTAAATTGAGACATACAGGGTGAGCAAAATGTAGACAGGTGTCTGAACAAAATGATGGAGCAGTGGAGGGGCGGGGGGGAGGAGCACGGCCCCACAGGCAGGAAGTAATAGGTGGATAAGGGAGCACCAGCCAGCAGGGGGAGAGCGGATGGCTCTGTGAATGGAGAAGGAAGGGAGTGGAGAGCTGGAGGGGATTGGGAAGCGAGACAGAATGGGGAGTGGTCCACAGCAGAGACCGGAGAAGCTGATGTTAATGCCATCTGGTTCAAGAGTGCCCAGATGGAAAATTAGGCATTGCTCCTCCATTTTACAGTTGGTCTTGGTTTGACAGTACATGAGGTCACGTCGGCTTGGGAGCGGGGCGCAGAATTGAAATGGTTGGCCTCTGGGAGATCCCTGTCGCTCATGTGGAAAGAGTGAAGGTGCTCAGTAAAGTGATCCCCCAATCTGATTCTGGTCTCTCCAATGTTAATACTTTGCAATTAGCATCGTATGCCTGTGTAAACGTTCATTCTGTTCAATCAATCAGGTAGTTAAAGAAGTACTGCTGGCATTATCCATCTGAAGGGGACGGAGGAGTTAATGGTCATTCATCAGCATTGAACTCAGCAGTCTCCATTGCAATGTACCTACTAAACACAATGCATTACACAGTGCAACCATTGGATGGTTACCGGCATCACCTACGGCTCCTAGAACGCTTCCACCAGCGTTGTCTCCGCTCCATCCTCAACATTCATTGGAGCGACTTCATCTCCAAGATCGAAGTACTCGAGATGGCAGAGGCCGACAGCATCGAATCCACGCTGCTGAAGATCAAACTGCAATGGGTGGGTAATGTCTCCAGAATGGAGGACCATCGCCTTCCCAAGATCGTGTTCTATGGCGAGCTCTCCACTGGCCACCGAGACAGAGGTGCACCAAAGAAGAGGTCCAAGGACTGCCTAAAGAAAGCTCTTGGTGCCTGCCCCATTGACCACCGCAAGTGGGCTGATCTCGCCTCCAACCGTGCATCTTGGCGCCTCACAGTTCGGCGGGCAGCAACCTTCTTGGAAGAAGACCGCAGAGCCCACCTCACTGTCAAAAGACAAAGGAGGAAAAACCCAACACCCAACCCCAACCCACCAATTTTCCCTTGCAACCGCTGCAACCGTGTCTGCCTGTCCCGCATCGGACTTGTCAGCCACAAACGAGCCTGCAGCTGACGTGGACTTTACCCCTCCGTAAATCTTCGTCCGCGAAGCCAAGCCAAGGAAAAAGAAGAGGATAAATATAGCTTGCATTTGTTCAGTAAAAGAGAAGGAAAGATGAGATCTGGTGAGCATCAAGGATTTCAAAGTAATCCAGTGAAAATGTTGGAGGTATGAAGAAGGGCTCAGGCCCGAAACATTGGATATATCTTTACCTCCGTTGAATGCTATAGGACCTCCAGCATTTCTCTGCTGGGTGGTTTGGCTGGCATAGCAGTTACTCAACACTGTTACAGAGCCAGCGATCGGGACTGGGGTTCGAATCCCACGGTGTCTGTAAGGAGTTTCTACGTTCTCCCCGTCTCCCACCGTTCGAAATGTACTGCAAGTCAATCAGGCGTAATTGCGTGGCATGAACTCGTGGGCTGAAAGAGCCCCTTACCGTGCTGTATGTTTAAATTTTTTAAGAAATTAAATTATTTTACTACAGTGTCTGCAGACTTCCACGTTTCACTCTTTTGTGATTTGTTCAACAAATTGACTTCTTTATTGTTCAAGGCACAATTGAGAAGGAACAATTGAAACAATCTAGCTTACACAGTGGAATATAATTGCATCTGGGGTGCATTGTTACACGTAGTGGTTAGCGCAACGCTAGTACTGCTCCAGTGACCTGGGTTCTAATCTGGTGCTGTTTGTACGTTCTTCCCGTGACCCCAGGGGGCTCCAGGTTCCTCCAGCCCTTCCAAACGTACCGGGGTTGTACCAAATTTGTGTATTTTGGCGGTGTGGACTCCCTGGCTGGAAGGGGCTGTTACTGTGCTGAATGTCTCAATTTAAAAATAAGCTAGATATAAGCAATCCTGAAACTCCTGAGGGGAAAGCCGATTTGAAGGTTTCTTGTCCGCAGAGATCATATTTTTCTGAGTCAGTATGTGATACAAAAATAAAGGCAACGTCAGTTCTGTTTTTGCTTGGGGATTTGTCCAAAATTGCAAGTGGGAAAAGTGCTGATCAAAAGTAAATAATCATTCGTCATATCTGGAATTTTTGTTAGAATCTGTCCATTAGCAGAGATGAGACTCTTCTTTATGTGGCATTTCAAATTTCATCACCCTGTTTCTGGCATTCGAAGTTATTATCTTGGGTGCCAATCACTGATGCCAAAGTTTAATGCTGGAAATGCATTGCTGGAACAGCAGGAGATTGTTTAAGCTTGGTGTCCTCCGACTGATAAGTTGGTCTCACACTGATAACAGCTGAGCTAATCAGAAACATTACTCATCTGGCGCCACTGGGAATGTAATGGTGGGTAATTCTGACTCTACCATTGCTTTATGTCAAACTAAGCTCTCCTAAATGTTCCTGTTGACCTATATGGGCTGGGAATCGTCTGCAATCATCTGTAAAAAGTAATAGTCTCCTTTTCTGTTCACAGCATTAGCTCGAACGAATCCTTCCTGATGCCATCTACAGAGTGAGAAAATATTGATATGGGATAAAGAACATTAGATTCAGATTCAGATTTATTGTCAGAGTACATACATGACATCTCATACAACCCTGAGGTTCTTTTTCCTGCGGGCGAGGCAGAATTACCACTTATTGGTAGTGCCCAAAAAAAACCCATACTCAACATACACAAGTAAAAAATAAATAAAGAAATATGAACAGACTGACTGTGCAATACAGAGAGAAAAGAAAATCCATAAAATACAATTAGTAAGAGTCCTTAAGAGAGTCCCTGATTGAGTTTGTCATTGAGGAGTCTGATGGTGGAGGGGGAGGAGCTGTTCCTGCACCTCGTGGTGTGAGTCTTGTGGCACCGATACTTCTTTCAGTGGGAACAGACTGTGTGCTGGGTGATGGGGATCCTTGATGATTGCTGCTGCTCTCCAACGGCAGCGTATTCCGTAGAAGTTCTCGATGGTGCGGAGGGTTTTGGTCGTGATGTCCTGGGCTGTGTCCAATGCCTTTTGCAAGGCTTTTCACTTGACGGCATCGGTGTCCCCATACCAGAATGCGATGTAGCCGGTCAGCACATTTGCCACCACACATCTGTATAAATTTGCCAGGGCTTTCGCTATCATACCAAACCTTTGCAAACTCTTGAGGAAATAGAGGTGCAGACGTGCTTTCTTCATGATGCCATTAGTATGTTGGGTCCAGGAAAGGTCCTCTAAGATGGTGACTCCCAAGAACTTAAATTTGCTCACCCTCTTAGGACGGTGATTAAATTTGTGTTTTAAGAAGCATCTTGAAGGAGGTCATAAAGCAGGATATTGTGAGGACATTTTGGGGCCTGAAGTCTAGAGTACTAAAAGCACAGGAGCAAATGCAGGGCAATTAAAAGATTGTAGAGGAGGAGATAGAGAAAAGGCAGATTGAAGGAATGCTCAGATTTACCAATCTCCGAAAGATTCAACTGAGGTAACTGGCAATTTTTTCGATCTGAAAATAAGTGGTCATTAATCCAGTATTGATGCTGTATTCTTTGAAATCACAGTAAGAATTGGAAAGAATCCAGGGAATTTTAATTTAATTAACAATGCGCATTGTTAAACAGACTTTATAAGTGTTTATAATTTCACCCCTCAGCCTCCTACACTCTAGAAAAGTCCCAGTATATCCAACTCCCCCTGTAACTCAAGCATACGATTCCTGGTTACCTGATTATAAATCTCAGCATCACAGAGCAAACCTCTACATAAACCACCTTATCAAATAAATAAAAAGAGCACAAGGTAAAGAAAAAGACAATGTAAGGTAGTGGGAAGGGAAGGTTGAGAATCACTCCCCGAGACTCAATTCTTACTGAAATATTTTGCTTGAGAAAAATTGTCACTGGGCCATTTCCTTTGGAGTTCTGAAACCGTGCACATACCAAGTCAATGAGGGACGATTAAAACAGTGGTTTTCAACCTTTTTCTTTCACTCACATCCCACCTTAAGCAATCCCTTACTAATCACAGAGCACTGATGGCCTAGGGAACACTTAAAGTGGGATGTGAGTGGAAAGAAAAAGGTTGAGAACCACTGGCCTAATAATTAATTGTAACTGCCAATTTGTAACTCAACTTTTGCACTGGACTGCCTGTTATCAATCTGAATGCAACAGATCTTGGGGATCTCTTGTTGGTTTGGCACTCTTTCCTACATGTGGGAATATATGTGTACAGGTGAGGCCCATCTGTTCTTGATGTTCAGTAGATATGTGAATATTAGATTTTCTTCTTAGAAGTACTGGCACTGTTTTCGGTCTTGGATTTCTATTGGCTCAGTGTCGTTCTCTTTATCTCATCTGCAATATAAGAAAGCCATTGTTGTGTTCCAAGTGAACAATAATTACAATAAATATAGGACCCAAATTTATAGATCACCTTGGCTTGGGTTTCTAAATCACTGATCAAATATATCAATGTTATAGCAGAAGTATAATTTTCACCCAGATTTTTGACAAGATATGAACTCATTGACAATTTTTTTTAACAAGCATCAATGAGGAAACTATACTCATGTTCTTTTTGTAGTGCACGTGGCCTGGATCCAAGTTACCATTCCCACAGAACTGAAATGCCAATCAAGTTTATGTCTAATAATATTTATTATTTCTGTGCAGTTGTGCTATATTAATTATCGGTAGAACTGAGGCATTTTCTGTCCAGCATTGAATTCCCATTTGTAATGAAAGCAACCAAAAGATGTTTGGCAAAGTTTTATCTTTAATGAACATCACCGAAAATTAATTCCTTTGTTACATACCTCTTTTGTTTTGTGGTTCTTGTTGTGGATAAAAGTTGGCTGCAGTATTCCCCTACAACCCAACAGTAACTACTTTAAAATATTTAATTAGCTGTCAAGCACTTTGGGAACGCTTGTGGGAAATGAATGAGACCTCATAATTGGAATTTCTTTCCACTTATTTTTTTCAGAGTTCACATGCGATGGGGCACCCTTTAGATTCTGACTTAACAGTGGTAGGACAAATTGCAATGAAATCCGGGGTAGAATTCTTGGAGTTGTCTGCTTTATTAAGGGGCACCAGGTGTCGGAACCAGGATGCGAGGAGGCGCCGAGGGTGCTGAAGGATTCCTGACCCTGTTGCAGGTTCGGATCCGGAGCTCCGGTTGCCAATGGTTTGAACTGGAATCTGTGTAGCTGTGGAGCTGTGAAAGCTCTGGAGATGAATCTACGGACACTCAGTGTCTCTGGGGGAATGCTCTTTTGCTTCTCTGACTGTAAGAGGCACTTCAGCCAATTCCTGCCAGTGGCGAATCTGTCTGTCTTGCAGCAGGCAAAAAGAAATTTCACGTAATAGGACACTGTTTTATTAGTATGATAATAAATTGAATCTTGAATCTTGGAACATTTCCACAAGTTCGAAGAATCAGTAATTAGCTTGGCATATCTTGTTGCTTATGTGCCTGATACACTACCAGTCAATCACTGCTGTTAACAGCTTTAGACCTGATTTTTCCCTGAAGAAGGGCTCAGACCTGAAATGTCAGCAATATATCTCTTGGCCCTTTTATACACCACTTGTTCAGGGATATTTGCTACTTTATTACCCTACGCTTTCTGTGTAAAAGGTCGGTGCGGTGAGGGTGGGAAAGGGTCATTCCAGACCCGGCTTTTTCTTCCGGCAGCAGAGGTAGTATCAGTGCTGGATCACGGTCTGTGCAAATGGAACCATCCAGCATTTTGGCACGATGATGGGAAAGGATGTGCATGTGTACCATATTTTTGTTAGTGTATTTAAGGCTAAGTATTTAAAACTTGGACAAAACATGCAAGCAGGACAACAGGAAAAAATCTTTTTAATAACAATACCGCTGTTCCACTCTCTCCCAGCAGCCCGCTGTCCTACTCTCTCCCAGTTGCCCTCTGTCCTGCTCTCTCCCAGCGGCCCGCTGTCCGCTCTCTCCCGGGGGGGGCAGGGGGAGAGCGGGGAACTGGGACCAGTGCATGGACCGACAGCGGGCCACCGGACTCCCAGCAGCCTGTCTCCAACCTCCACACTGATCCCACCATCCTGCTCCCCACCAACAGCCCTAATTTCAACTTTGCATATAACATACTTAGGGAAAAAAAGTGGGTAGAACATATCGTCAAATACGGTATGTTATATGTGACACTAGATGCCACACTGTTGTGTTACACGTTCACATCTTTTGCTCTTGGAATGCTGGTTTGGTGTGTAAAATGACACACCTACCTGACATTATGCCAGCTTTGTTTGGCTTTAGGCCCTTTCATGCCAGGCCTCCAGTGGAGGTCAGCTACAAGCACAGAGGGAAAACTTAAAAATTACCCTTCATGGACCTTCCCAATATCCCCCATGCTCTGTTTCCCAGAACAGTTCCAGCTGCATGGGAGATTATGGGGTTTTGAGCCACAGAGAGCGGCCCTGAAAGCCGAAGAGGCCCAGTGAGGCTATCATAGCCCACACCGGCTGTCCCCAGAAGGCCCCCGCAGGCCACCCCTACCCCACTGGCCCCCGCTGCCTGACGGCTCCCACCGACCACCCCTGATCTTACAGCTCCTGCCCGCTGCCCTTATGTCTCCTGTTGATCCCCCCTGCCCTGACTGCATCTGCCAAACACCCCTACCTTGAGGGGGTCATGGAGGGAGAGGGGTGAGTGTGGAGATGGGTTGCGGGCTGAGGGCATAATCAGCCCGCCCTTGACCAGCCGCTGTGCATTCATGTGGTGCGGCGGAGCGCTGCGCTCCGCCGATGATCCATCCCCGAGAGCGATTGCAGTCAGCGCCCTGGAGCCGGCCACGGCGCATTCAAGAAGGGAAGTCCCCCGAAGTCAGGGCAGAGAATCTCCGCCTTTACAGTCGGGCTCTTTCTTTGCATGAATGGCAATTTTTGTTTCGACCAAAGCCAGCTTACTGCTGGGCCACCTTTATGGCAATATCATGGTATTTTTGTGTAAAAAGCGTATTTGTCATCTCTAGATGCTGACCAGCTGAGTTCCTCTAGCGTCTGCAGCCGATTGTGTTTCACGCACATCCCCACCTGATACCCAGTATATATCTCCGCTAGTTACACTTTGTAATGCCATAACAAAGGCAACAACATACAGTCACTTAGCATCTTTTTGATCCAGAGAAATAAAATCTGACTTTCGTGTTCGAATGTCTTCAGACCCGGATTCGGGTTAAGTTGGATCCTTTTAACATAGTCTATGCAGAGTTAGATACCCCAGTTCTGACAAGGGTCTCCGACGGGAATCATCAACTTGGTTTCTCTTTCCAGCATTTTCTGTTCTTTCTTCATTTCTAACCCATTGAGTAATTCTGCTTTTATTTCAGCTCTCTCACATCCTTTTTTAAAAGATTCCTCGGCCTTCTCTTTGCAATGGGAGACTCATCGTCAACTTCCGATGGCGAGTTGTGCGTGCAAAGTCGCACCTAGACCAACGCACGCACTCATTCTCATTCACACGTGAAGCTCAGCCTTCGAAACGCTTGATGTGCTTGTTTGGCAACAATGCGATTAGCACCAAGTGTGTCAGGTATGTTGTGTCGAAAGGAAATAGCAGCACATCAAATACTGATGGTCCTCTCTAAGTTGATACTAGACGGCAAACATGCTTCTTCCAATGGAGAGATAAATAACCCAGTTTTACTTTTAGGCTGTGTGCGTACATTGTGGGTATATATGCGCGTGTGTTTATAGATGTGTGCATGTGTTTATGTGTGTGTGTATATATACATGCATTTTAATACATGTATAATATGTGTGTGTGTGTGTTTGTATATGTGTGTGGTTGTGTACATGTATGTGTTTGTATATGTGTGTGGTTGTGTACATGTATGTGTGTGTATGTCTGTGCAAACATGCTTGTGTGTATATATGTGAATGTACATGTATGTGTGTATATATGTCTATGCGAACATGGTTTTGTGTGTGTGTGTGTGTGTGTGTGTGTGTGTGTGTGTGTGTGTGTGTGTGTGTGTGTGTGTGTGTGTGTGTGTGTGTGTGTGTATTTGCTGTATTAAAACTGAACAGAACTAAATCCTCTGGTTTGGTTTGCATTCTGTTACAGTTATTGCGGGTGCTAAAAGAATGTTATTGTTGATTGAATCTTTTCATAATGTTTCCTTTTAATTCCGGTGTGTAATGGAATCAAGAACCCTCAAAGTCGTTGGCTGCGGTCCCTGTATTTGAGAGAGAGAAAAAATGTAGGGAGGTGTCAGTCTCATGGAAAGTTGATTGTGTGCATACTTCAGGCAGTCAGTAATTGACAATTGTTGAAAAGATTGTGCTGTAACTTGAATCCAGCCAGTTGCACCAATTATTACACTCAGGGGCGGGCCTATACATGTCAGAGGGGCTATCATTAAATGCAAAAGGCTTCATGTTTAAAATAACTAACAAGGATGCTTATATAGAAGAGCGAAGTGCTGCAGATACTGGGAATCTAAAATAACAGCAGAAAATGCAGGAAATTTTCAGGAGGCAAGACCAGCTGAGGAGAGAAAAAAACAATTGGTAGCTTTCAAATTTATTGTCACCTGTAGAGAAAGTTTGTTTTTTAAGTAGTCTAGCCAGTCAATCCACATATAGTACATAGTTACACAGAGAGATGCGTGAATAGGAGAAAAGACAATATTATTATGGGACACTGGCCTTCGTTAGTCAGGGGATTGAGTTCAAGAGTTGAGAGGCCATGTTGCAACTCTACAAATCTCTGGTGAGACCATACTTCAAGTATTGTGTTCAGTTCTGGTCACCTCTTTATAGGATGTGGACGCTATGGAGAGGGGGCAGAGGAGATTTACCAGGATGTTGCTTGGTCTGGAAAATAAGTCTTATGAGGCAAGGTTTGCAGAGCTGGCACTTTTCACTTTGGAGCAAAGAAGGATGAGAAGTGACTTAATAGAGGTCTACTAGATTCTGAGAGGCATAGATAAGGCAGACCGCCAGTGCCTTTATCTCAGGGCAAGAGTAGCAAACATCTGTACAAAGTGAAGGGAGGAAATTTGTCAAGTCAAATTTATGGTTATCTCATTGTACCAAGTGCAACCCAACGAAACAGCATTCTCTGGTCCTCGGTACAAAAACACGCAGACATACAACCAAACATAATATACATACAGATAAACAATGCATATGCAGGACTAGTATTTCACCTGTACAAATAAATAAAGATTGCTTCATGGCTATGAGAGTCTCAGATAGTTAGTGTGAGCAGTTCCTTTGGTCGTTCAGCGTTCTCACCGCCTGTGGGAAGAAGCTGTTCCTCAGCCTGGTGGTGCTGGCTCCGATCCTCTGATACTTTAGAGGAGATGTCCAGGGTAATTTTCTTACACAGAGATGGATGAAAGAAAAATAGAGGGTTATGAGGTAGGAATATATAGGTTGGCACATGAGGAGAAACAAGAAGCTGCAGATGCTGGGGTTTAAAGCTACTGGTGAAACTCAATGGCACAGACCTGCCCGTTTTCCTCCATGGATGCTGTCTTACCCACTGATTTCCTCTAGCATGTTTTGGTACATATACCTGGCACCTGAACCTGTTTGAAATTAGTGCAAATCGCCGATAACAGTGAATGTTGGGAGCAAACTCATTGACCTGAATTCTCTCAGCGCAGATGTTGGCTGGCCAGATTAGCATTCTGGCATAGGGCATTTCATGTTGCAATTCCGGAAACCCCGTCTTTCAAAGATGTCTAATAGTGGATTAAATTCCTACTTTCTGTGCTGTCCTTGAGCAACGATCATTGTGGGATCGTTTCTAAAGCAACACTAAAGTGATATAAACAGGAATATTAAAGTGCAATAAACAGATGGGTATCACAGTGACACAGACTGCAGACTGAAGTTAAACTTAGTGGGCAGAGAGATGGCAGATGGTGTTTAATGCTGATAAGTGTGAGGTGCTTCATCTTGGAAAGAATAATCAAAGCAAGACCTATGTGGTAAATGGGAGGGTGTTGAAGAATGCAGTGGAGCAGAAAGATCTAGGAATAACGGTGCATGGTTCCCTGAAGGTAGGAGCGCATGTTGATAGGGTGGTGAAGAAGGCCTTTAGTATGCTTGTCTATATAAATCGGTGCATAGAATATAGGAGTTGGGAAGTAATGATGAAGGCATTGGTGAGGCCAAATTTAGAGTACTGCGTGCAGTTCTGGGGAAGGATATTAACAAGATAGAGAGAGTGCAGAGAAGATTTACAAAAATGGTGCCTGGGTTTCAGCATCTGGAATACAAGGAGAGATTGAGCAAATTAGGTCTTTCTTCCTTGGAACGTGAAAGGCTGAGAGGGGATTTAATAGAGGTGCTTAAGATAATGAGAGTTGCTTTTCCCATTGAGAGTAGGAGAGAGGGATACAAGAGGTCACGGGTTGAGAGTTGACGGGCAAAGGTTTAGGAGTAACATGAGGGTGAACTTCTTTACTCCGAGAGGGGTTACTGTGTGGAATGGGTTTCCGGTAAAGGTGGCGGAGGCGGGGTCAATTTTGTCATTTAAGAAAGAGTTGGATGAGTAGATGGATGGGAGGGGGATGGAGGGATATGGGCAGAGTGGCGGTAAGTGGGATTAGAGGAGGGTACTTGGATCAGTGCGGACTAGAAGGGCCAAATTGGCCTGTTTCCTTGCTGTAGTTGTTATATGGTTATATAACTGCTAACTGGCACATATTAATTGATGTGTGAAGTCATTGCTAATAGAATAGTACTGGGCCTGTTGCGAGACTTTCTTTCTGTCCTAATGGAAGAGACGGAGTGATTGGCGCAATGCCTTTACAGCGCCAGTGATCAGGACCGAGGTTCAAATCCTATGCTCTCTGTAGGGAGTTTGTACGTTCTACCTTTGTCTATGTAGGATTTCCCTGGGGGCTCCGGTTTCCTCCCAACATTCGAATATACCAGGGGTGTGGGTTAATTAGATGTAAATTGGGTGGCAGGGACTCATGGGCCGAAATGGCCTGTCACTTTGTCTATATTCAAATTTAAGAGAGGTGACTGGCTGAAGCAAAAGAGAGTGGATGACTTTGGTTCGACTTGGACCTGATTTTTGTCTTCCTTGATCTCATGAGTTTGTCCCTAAAATTATTAATGCAAAATTGGTTTTCCCATTCATCATGTAGGCTGCGGACCCCCAGGAGTATGATATCACTTCGACTTTAGCCCTTCATTATAATGAACAGAACATAGAACAGTACAGACCATTTCTGGGCCTGTAGACAACTCCATTCAAAGTTTACCACCTTTTGCTATTTCTTAGCTATAATGATTTTTCTATCTTTTGATCTCATCCTTCCTTGAACATTTTGCCTTTTTAAAAAGTTAATAATCTGGAAATATTTAATTCCATATGGTCACCACATCTTGACAGTTGCCATTAGATTGCACCCATGTATTTCTAAGTGTTGCTGAGACATTTATTGCAAGCATTCTGATAAGGAGCCTTCAGTTTTGCCACGAAATAGGACGTTATGTGATTTGGACATTGTGCGAACACCATGTAAAAGGAGTTTATTATGACCATCGAGACATATGTATATAGGTTATATATGTACTATATCACTATAAGCCTGGCAGCGGGATCGCTTTGTGTACAAGAGACATGAGAGACGCATGTTGCGTGCGGGAAGCCGCTACATCCCGTACTCTGATCGGGATTTCTGAACTCTATTATAACTTTATGGGATCACGGAAGTATATGCGGTCGGACGCTGCCCTAACAGAGGTTATGTGGCGCATGACTGTATTTATTTTCCTGCTCTACCTGTGAATCTATCTTTTGTCCTTTCCCTGTCATCTTCTGGTTGCTATACCGATGGAATCCTTTGCCCTTCCTCTTTCACATTCACCTCACTCTATAGAAAGATACCATGATAGGTGAAAAGTTTAAGCCAAATCAAGCCAAGTTTATTGTCATCTGATTGTACAAGTACAACCCGATGAAACAGGGTCCTCGGTGCAAAACACGCAGACACACAACCAGACGTAACACACATGCAGGACAAATATTCATATACACAAATAAATAAACGGGAAAAAGCTGCTCCTGTTGGCGCTGGCTTTGATGGGAGTAGCTGAAAGATTCTCTGTGCAGGTTGGAAGGGGTCCTCAATGATTCTGCGCACCCTCTTCAGTCAGTGATCCCTGTAGATCATGTTGATAGGAGGGGAGGGAGATGCCAGTGATCCTCTCTGTCATTTTTGTATGGTCCTGTGGATTGACCTCTGGTCCATTTCACTGCAGCAACCGTACCTCACTGTGATGCAGCCGGCCAGGACACTCTCGATCGAGCTCCTAAAGAAGGTTGGCATAATGGTGGCCAGTAGCATCAGGTAGCAGAGGGATGAGATTGGCTGGGATGGGTCCTGAACATGTTGGTAGCTTTCCCGAGCCATAGTTGATGCAGGGGAGGTTGGTTTGCCTGAGCTGAGTTCACAACTGCCTGCACCTTCTGTGGTCTTGGGCAGAGCAGTTTGCATACCATGCGGTGATGTACCCAGATGGGGAACCTTCAATGGTGAATCTGTAAAAATTGACAAGACACTGAGCTATTCCACAGTGCTCAACCAAAGGTTTGGCTGCCTCCTTACACAAAGTTGTGGAGTCACACTTCCTAGAAACAAGCCCACCAAATCAGAGCGGAACATCACATACCTCATTTATCTGAAGTTCCTGGACAACAAAAATATTTCAAACAGTGGTTTTTTTTGACTTGCTTCCTGGGAAGGGTCTTGGAATGCTTTGCCTTGCTAAATGATTCACTGGCATTTGGAATTCAAGCAACCGGCAAAAAAAATTGAGGATAATAAATTTTAAAAATTAGAATAAATAAGAATAAAATAATAGGTCAAAATATGTGTTTAAAATTGTAAAAGTAAATGTTCTCTGAAATAACACATAAACCTTTGGTGAAGATGGGAGCAAATATTCAGCCAGCGGAGTTCCTTGGTCATGTTTTGCTTGTATCAGCTGTTTGAATAAAGTTGTGTCAAAAATGGTGTCGCCTAGGTTGAAGAGTTGGTTGATGCCGCTCGTTGTTGGGGTGACTCTCTTAAAGTGTCTCCTTATCCCTCCTTAGTGAGAGTTTCCCTGGTTTTATCTGCAAACTGTGGGGTGGTGGGGGGGGGAGGCGTGCCCGATCAATTAATATGTGCCAGTTAGCAGTTATATAACGTTGTTTCCGCTCCATCCTCAACATTCATTGGAGCGACTTCATCCCTAACATCGAAGTACTTGAGATGGCAGAGGCCGACAGCATCGAATCCACGCTGCTGAAGATCCAACTGCGCTGGGTAGGTCACGTCTCCAGAATGGAGGACCATCGCCTTCCCAAGATCGTGTTATATGGCGAGCTCTCCACCGGCCACCGAGACAGAGGTGCATCAAAGAAGAGGTACAAGGACTGCCTAAAGAAATCTCTTGGTGCCTGCCCCATTGACCACCGCCAGTGGGCTGATCTCGCCTCCAACCGTGCATCTTGGCGCCTCACAGTTTGGCGGGCAGCAACCTCCTTTGAAGAAGACCGCAGAGCCCAC
This sequence comes from Narcine bancroftii, assembly GCF_036971445.1. Taxonomy (NCBI): domain Eukaryota; kingdom Metazoa; phylum Chordata; class Chondrichthyes; order Torpediniformes; family Narcinidae; genus Narcine; species Narcine bancroftii. The sequence goes on along the minus strand of NC_091479.1, from coordinate 11,587,369 downwards.
CTCACTGACAAAAGACAAAGGAGGAAAAACCCAACACCCAACCCCAACCAACAAATTTTCCCCTGCAACTGCTGCAACCATGTCTGCCTGTCCCGCATCGGACTTGTCAGCCACAAACGAGCCTGCAGCTGACATGGACATTACCCCTCCATAAATCTTCGTCCGTGAAGCCAAGCCAAAGAAAGAAAGAAAGAACCATATAACAACTACTGCACAGAAACAGGCCAATTTGGCCCTTCTAATCTGCACTAATTGGGCGGCTCTGTGGAGAGAGCTTTCTCGCGGTCAAACAAAATGCTGGCACCCTTTCCTGGACAATATATAGATTCGAGTATGCTTTGATGTCCTCATCATTAGTTCATCTGACAAAGGTGTCTTAACGGCAATTTAGGTCAACATATCGCTTGTAAGTGAATCAACCAAGTGAGATTTTACCTAAAAGATCAAGATTACATTCAAGGGAAACAACAAAGTTGCAATATGAAAGGAAAAAGATAGCATTGTTTACCGACAAGTATTAGACTAAATTGCTCACAAGGGCAAAAATTCACGGAATTAGCAAGAATTAGCATTGGATTGAAAATTATTTAGAAAATAAAGAGTAGTCGTAAAATCACAAATATTTCCACATTAAAAAATTCTGAAAAGTCTAGACTCTTGGGATCATGCCTGGGATGCTTTTTAATTAATTACTTTTCAGCGAGCTTCTGAGCCAAACTTTTAAAAGATGGTTCTAAATTGTGCAGAAGAAATAGATGCAGTAAAATCTTCTGCCGAAGTGTTCATTGAGGTGTGCACAATTTTGATTTTCAGGAAAGTCAACTCAAGTTTCAAGTCAAGTCAAGTTTATTGTCATCTCTTTTCTTTGGCTTGGCTTCGCGGACGAAGATTTATGGAGGGGGTAAAAAGTCCACGTCAGCTGCAGACTCGTTTGTGGCTGACAAGTCCGATGCGGGACAGGCAGACACGATTGCAGCGGTTGCAGGGGAAAATTGGTTGGTTGGGGATGGGTGTTGGGTTTTTCCTCCTTTGCCTTTTGTCAGTGAGGTAGGCTCTGCGGTCTTCTTCAAAGGAGGTTGCTGCCCGCCAAACTGTGAGGCGCCAAGATGCACGGTTTGAGGCGATATCAGCCCACTGGCGGTGGTCAATGTGGCAGGCACCAAGAGATTTCTTTAGGCAGTCCTTGTACCTTTTCTTTGGTGCACCTCTGTCACGGTGGCCAGTGGAGAGCTCGCCATATAACACGATCTTGGGAAGGCGATGGTCCTCCATTCTGGAGACGTGACCCATCCAGCGCAGCTGGATCTTCAGCAGCGTGGACTCGATGCTGTCGACCTCTGCCATCTCGAGTACTTCGACGTTAGGGATGTAAGCGCTCCAATGGATGTTGAGGATGGAGCGGAGACAACGCTGGTGGAAGCGTTCTAGGAGCCGTAGGTGGTGCCGGTAGAGGACCCATGATTCGGAGCCGAACAGGAGTGTGGGTATGACAACGGCTCTGTATACGCTTATCTTTGTGAGGTTTTTCAGTTGGTTGTTTTTCCAGACTCTTTTGTGTAGTCTTCCAAAGGCGCTATTTGCCTTGGCGAGTCTGTTGTCTATCTCATTGTCGATCCTTGCATCTGATGAAATGGTGCAGCCGAGATAGGTAAACTGGTTGACCGTTTTGAGTTTTGTGTGCCCGATGGAGATGTGGGGGGGCTGGTAATCATGGTGGGGAGCTGGCTGATGGAGGACCTCAGTTTTCTTCAGGCTGACTTCCAGGCCAAACATTTTGGCAGTTTCCGCAAAGCAGGACATCAAGCGCTGAAGAGCTGGCTCTGAATGGGCAACTAAAGCGGCATCGTCTGCAAAGAGTAGTTCACGGACAAGTTTCTCTTGTGTCTTGGTGTGAGCTTGCAGGCGCCTCAGATTGAAGAGACTGCCATCCGTGCGGTACCGGATGTAAACAGCGTCTTCATTGTTGGGGTCTTTCATGGCTTGGTTCAGCATCATGCTGAAGAAGATTGAAAAGAGGGTTGGTGCCAGAACACAGCCTTGCTTCACGCCATTGTTAATGGAGAAGGGTTCAGAGAGCTCATTGCTGTATCTGACCCGACCTTGTTGGTTTTCGTGCAGTTGGATAATCATGTTGAGGAACTTTGGGGGACATCCGATGCGCTCTAGTATTTGCCAAAGCCCTTTCCTGCTCACGGTGTCGAAGGCTTTGGTGAGGTCAACAAAGGTGATGTAGAGTCCTTTGTTTTGTTCTCTGCATTTTTCTTGGAGCTGTCTGAGGGCAAAGACCATGTCAGTAGTTCAGTTCAAAGACCATGTCAGTATTGCACAGGGTACAACCTGGATGAAACAGCGTTCTCCGGTCCTCGGTGCAAAATACGCAGACACGCAACCAGACATAACTCACACACAGACAAACAATACGCACGCAGGACAAGTATTTATCACGATGAATAAATAAATATTGTTGCTTGAATATGAGAGACTCAGATGGTTCGTGTGAGCAGTTTTCCTTTGGACGTTCAGCATTCTCTCCGCCCGTGGGAAGAAGCTGTTCCTCAGCCCGGTGGTGCTGGCTCTGATCCTCCTGGATCTCTTCCCCGACGGGAACAGCTGAAAGATGTTGTGTGTGGGGTGGAAGGGGTCCTCGATGATGATTTTGCGTGCCCTCTTTAGACGATCACACCAATGGGGGGAAGGGAGACTCCAGTGATCCTCTCTGCCACCATTATGGTCCTGTGGATTGACCTCGCATCTATTTCTCTGCAGCAACCATGCCACACTGTGGTGCAGCCGGTCAGGACACTCTTGATGGAGCTCCTGTAGGTTGACAAGGAGAAAGAAGGGACCAAAGCTGCATTTCCATCGCACTTTTTGCAAAAACATTGTTATTAAAGTTGGTCAATCGTACTATATTCAGTAAAAGCTTTGATCTCCAGCATTTACAAGGCAGCATGTTCTAGTAACCAGTCAGTTGGAAGAAGTAAAATGAATGAATGGTCAGATGAACAGGAGCAGAAGGCCAAGGAAGGGTTGGCAGCATACAAATGCCCAGACCTACTCTCAACGAACCAGCACATGGTGATAACCAAGCTTTCTCTGTTACTCTTTGGTGTGGATTCTTAAACAAGTGATAAGAGGAGTAGAAGTAGGCCATCTGGCCCATTGAGCTGTTCGCCCCAGTGATAGAGACCTCCCAGTGGCCAACCATTTCCATTCTGCATCCCACTCCCATGTCTCTCCATGGCCTCATGTACTGTCCCACCAAGTCCACCTGTAAATTGGAGGAACAACAAGATTTTCCATCTGGGCAATCTCCAACTGGAAGGCATTAACATCAACATCTGGGTTCTGTCAACCCACTCCTCATTTTCCCTCCCTTCCCTTTCTCTTTGTCTCCTTTCCCTCAGCTCTTCACCCTCTATTCACTGAACTATCCCTCCTCCCCTTGATCGCTGCTGTCCACTCCCTTCTCCACCTATCAACTCCTGCCTTTGCGACCACCCCTCCTCCCTACTCTTTTGTTCGGACACCTGCGACATTTTTCCATACTTGATGAAGGGCTCGAGCTCGAAACATTGGTTATGTATCTTTGCTACATAAAGTACACTGTTAGACCTGCTAAGTTTCTCCAACATTGTGTTTTTACTCTCTCTCTCTTCCCTTATTATGTCTCCTTTACCCCAGCATTCACAGTGTCAAGCCCCATCCTCACCCCATTCAATTCTCATCTTTCCCTTCTCCAGGCCTCTTCTCCATTTCCAATGATCACTTCTTATCTGTTCATCCGTTCTCCTCCCACTGCCTTTTCTCTTATTCAGGCACTGTCCGCTTTTCCCGTACCTTGAAGGAGGGGCTCAGGCCCAAAATGTCATTGATCTACCTTTACTTCCTATGGACCTTGCAAGAGTTCTTCTGGCAATTCTGTGCTCTTGAAATCTGATGTGATCAGATTTAAGGAGGAGGTCTTGGGCCCACAGATTCTGGAGTAGAGACGAAGCCAGTATTTTTCAAACGTTTTCTTTGTACTCACATAAAGTAATCCCTATTTCTTTGGTGCTCTGTGATTAGTAAGGTAGAATGTGGGTGGAAAGAAAAAGTTTGAAAACTACTGTTTTAATCGTCCCTCATTGACTCGTTGTGTGCAGGGGTTCAGAGCTCCAGAGGATGTGATCCAATGACAATTTTTCTCAAGTAAAATATTTCAGTAACAATTGGGTCTGGAGCAGTGATTCTCAACCTTCCCTTCCCACTCACATCCCACCTTAAGCCATCCTTTACTAATCACAGAGCACCGATGGCAGAGAGGTGACTTAAAGTGGATGTGAGTGGAAAGAAACCCCGCTGGACTAAGCCAAAATTGAACTACATTGAAGCTGATGGTCATACACAAGCAAAAGGACTGTCAGATCAAATGCAAGCTAGTAATTTACATTTCCACTTTAAAGGGATTTATTATGGAGCATGCCTGTTGCATCTTTAAAAACCATGCAAAAATTTTGGACTGAAGAAAATAGGAGCACAGTGGACATCTGTATAATGTGTACAAAGTTATTTTCGATGTTCAATAAATATATATTGGGAAAAAAAAAGGTTGGACTATTCATACTGTCAAAATATTATTTCATATTACCATCTCTTGTTTCGAAGTTGTCGATGGTGATTTATTCAGTAGGAGACAGTTAACCTGTTTTGAGCAAATCTAATCATCAGGCAATTCTCTTCCCCCTTGTGATCCAATATATCTTTGAACAATATTCCATTGTACTTTCAAGGTAACAATGCAAATGTGTGGGTTGCAAGATGTATTTGTTTATTGTTCAGAGACTGTGAATTGCTCGTGTAATGTGTCATCAGAGACCCTTGACACTCACTTCCAGTTACTCAGTTGTAAATCATGACTCTTATGTTCAAAACTAAAAGGAATTTGTATTTTTATAGCTCTTTTAGCAACTGACTGTCCCTAAGGCACTTCGCTGTCAACAAAATACTTTTCTGAAGTATCCTGTCTGATGAAATCGTGAAATGATACATTGTCCCTGCAGCTTAACAAACTTCTATTGTCTTCTTTTCAGTTCTGAAGAAGGCTCTTCAACCTGAAACGTTAGCTCTGTTTCTCTTCCCACAGATGCAGCCTGTTCTGCTGAGCATTTCCAGCAGTTTTTTTTGGGTGTTTGTTTTGGGGGTGAAAGAGCTTTCTGGTGCCTGGGGGATACACCAGGTACATGGGATCTTCATGGATGATGAGGGACAATGGGTTGAATGAAAACCTCTATTCATTTGTCGTCCTTTGAAGATAAATGAGGCAGTTACCTCTAAAAGTTGGTGAATATTTTGTTTGTTTTCTACACTTCCTGTTTTGACCCTTAATGTGGTCACAGATGTTAAATCTCACCCTGACTGCTTGATGTATTGAAATGAACATAGATACATTTACTTTTTTTTAATTATAAATTTAAATTTAGATATAGAGCACAGTGACAGGCCCGTTCAGCCCACGAACCCGTGCCAAATTACACCCAAATGACTTACAACCCCAGTACGTTTTGAAGGGTGGGAGGAAACCGGAGCACCTGGAGGAAACCTGCGCAGATACAGGGAGAATGTACAAACTCCTAACAGACAGCGCTGGATTCGAACCCGTGTCCCTGGTGCTGTAATAATGTTGCACTAATCACTACACTAACTGTGCCTCCCATGTTAGCACAGGTTGCTGGAAGAATTTTGCCATCTTGATGTTGAGAGTAAGAATTAGCCTGTCATTTTTCCCACAAATAAACTTTATTCTTAAAAATATGTATTCAAAGGAAAGCAGTGCGGTCTTTTTACATTCTTAATGTCATATTGCCATATATGTTTGGTTACTGTAGATTATGTAGTTAACCAATCATTATACTATACAATACTATCTCCACAAAGACAAGAGATTGCCGACTCCAGTACTTTCCTTTCCCTGCCCCCATTCCTAAAGGTTTCTCTCTCCACCTCTCACTTCTTCATCATGTGGGTCTCACCACCCCAGCTTCTTCCCCCTTAATAATATGTGGACCTTCAGCTATTCTATCTTAGACAGGTAGTTCAGACCTGAAACGTTGACTGACCATTTCTAGCAAAAACACACCAAAATGCTGGTGGAACTCAGCCGGTCTTTTCAGCATCCATAGGAGACAAAGAGATATTGCCGACATTTCGGGCCTATCCTATGGACGCTGAAAAGACCGGCTGAGTTGCACCAGCATTTTGGTGCGTTTTTACTACAATCATAGCAGACTGTCGGGTTTTACTGACGATTTCTACCCTTGGATGCTGTCAGACCTGTTGAGTTCCTTGAGCGATTTGTGGTTTGGTCAAGATTCCCTGCAGTTTTTTTGTTTCTCTGTTTCTGTAAGGCTTTTCATTCTGTCAGATGGCAAAGTCTCACCACGGGGCTATTTTGCATGTCTTCCATCCATAGATCTGCAAGAAAACAAAGTTGAATATTTAGCAGTTTTCTCCCCATCTGTACTACTGGAGCACCACAGGGCTGCGTTCTTAGCTCCCTGCTGTACTCACTTTACACCTATGACTGTGTGGTTCGATTATGGCAACAACACCACCTACGGTTCGCTGATGATACCAGGATAGTGGGTTGCATAAAAAGGGGCGACAAGTCAGCTTTCAAGAGGGAGATTTAAAACTCAACTGAGTGGTGCACCAACAACAACCCCGCACTCCAATCACCAAAACCAGAGAGTTGTTGATTGTTAGCTTCATGAAGAGACGACCAGAGGTGCTCGATCCAGTGATCATTAGGAGATTTCATGCAAGACTTCCGCCTTGAAGCCGGTTCCATCCGCGGAGAAAAATTTGATCTTACCTGCTTGTGCGCTGCTTTTATGAAGTGTCCGCTGGAAGCAAATTGAGGTGGTGCCCTAGCACCGTCGTCACCATGAGGTCTAACAAATACGGCGAGTAGTGGCTGGCTTCAATACCCATAATGCTCCACGCAGCTGGAAACGATCTGGGAAATGCAGAGGAGTTCCAGCTGTGTGGGGGATTATGGGTAACAAAGACAGCCATTGATCATTCTTCCAGGTCTTCTGCCTGGCGCTGCCCTTCCGGCACTTGGCTCCCCTCTTTCAACCCCAGCTCTGCTTCTCCATCTCCATTCCTCAGCATCTTCCTTCCTCCCAGGCTGTGGAGCTCAGCACCTGGGTCCCTTCGCCCTTTGGTCCCGGAGGCCCAGAGGGCTCCGACTCTACTTGCCTCCGGCTCCTCGCTGCCCTCTCCTCCTCGGTCTCAACAGCCTTGATGAAGGAACAAGAGGTGGAGGGGGAATGAGAAGAGGACATTTCCGGGTGGCCGGAGGGAGCCCTAGCCCCAGTACCAATCACTGTGGGAGCCCTGGTGGTGGCACCTGCATTGCTGGCTGATGGCGTCATTAGCCCACCCCTAACCAGCTGCTCACAGTGACACTACATTCATGATGCATGGCAGAGCACTCCACTCCACCACTGACATTAGATTGGAGGGGTTGGAATCGGCGCCTTGGAGCTGCTCGCGGATCATTTATGATGGTAAGTTCTGCGACATAAGGGTGGCGAATCTCTGCCTTTATGGTTACATTTTTTTACTCTATAAAAGGGCCTATTGAGGATCAGAGGTAGAAAGGATGGTAAATATCAGTTCTTGGGATCCACTATCTCGGAGGAACTTTCCTTGACCCAACACATTAATGGCATCATGAAAGCACGTCAACGCCTCTACTTCCTCAGGAGTTTGCAGAGATTTGTTATGACATCAGAAGTCCCAGATATGTGGTGGAAAGTGTGCTGAATGACTGCATGCCGGTCTGAAATGGGGACACCAATACTCCTGAGCTTAAAGACCTGTGAGTCCTGTAGTCATCACAGCCCAGAATATCACAGGCCTTCCCACCATCGGGAACATCTACAGGGAACGCTACTGTTGGAGAGCAGCAGCATTCATCAAGGATCCACACCACTCAACACACGCTCTGTTCTCGCTGCTGCCATCAGGAAAGAGGTCTCGGTGCCACAAGACTCGCACCCCCAGGTTCAAGAACAGCTGCTCCCCCTCCACCATCAGACTCTTCAATGACAAACTCAATCAGGGACTCATTTAAGGACTCGTACTTATGCACGTTAATATTTTTTTATTTTCTCTGTATTGCACAGTCACTTTGTTGACATTTCTATATTTGTTTACATGTGTATGTTGTTTACATATTTTTTTTCTCACTACCAATAAGTGGTAATTCTCCCTGGCCCACAGGAAAAAGAATCTCGGGGTTGTGTGTGATGTCGTGTATGTACTCTGAGAATAAATCTTAAATCTATTGTGTCAACCATATGGGAGTCTTGTAGGTTTAATCTTAAATATTTAAAATGCCACCTTGGCATCTTCCCCTGTAGCTGGAGGAGGTGCCACACTTTTAATATCTTAAATTTAGACATGCAGCATGGAAACAGGCTATTTCGTCCCACGACCCGTGCCGGCCAATTATACCCAATTACCCTACACTTCCTGGTAAGTCTTCGAACTTGCATCCACGCTTTCTCTCTCACCACTATTCAGGCCCCATACAGTTCTTCCAACTGAAGCAACACTTTGTTCCTTTATCCCTGGGAGTCATCCACTCTATCCAGTGCTCCCGTTGTGGGCTTCTCTACATTGGAGAGGCTGGACGCAGACTGGGAGATGGCTTCACAAGGCACCTTCGCTCTGTCTGCATCAGTGACAGGGACCTCCCAGTGGCCAACCATTTCAATTCTGTCCCCCACTCCCATGCTGACATGTCTGTCCATGGCCTCATGTACTGTTTAAGCAAGAGCACCTGTTAATTAGAGGAGCAACACCTAATTTTCCATCTGGACACTCTTCACCCAGATTGCATTAACATTGACCTCTCTGGTTTCAGCTAGGTCCCTCCCTGTTTACCCTCTGTTCCCCATCTCTCTGTCTTCTTTCCTCCAGCTCTCCGACCCTTTCCCTCCCCATTCACAAAGCCTTCCCCCTGTTTGCTGGCGTGCCCTCCCTCCCTTATTCACGTATTACCTCCTGCCTGTGGGACTGAGCTCCTCTACTGTCTCCCTCCCCACCATTTCAGTCGGGTGCCTGCCCACATTTTGCTCACACTTTGATGAAGGGCTCAAGTCCGAAACGTTGGTGATGTATCTTTATCTCTGTTCTATAACGTTCATGGTTTGACCTGCTGAGTTTCTCCAGCATTGTGTTTTTACTTCAATCATGAGGTCTGCAGGCTTACGTGTTTTGCTGCTCTAATTAAAATGTTTGTTAATTTTACAGCTGGATGTACTTTTTAAAAAAAAACTTTCTTATCTACATGCCTTTATGACTCTTTCAGAATTTCCCATTAGGGTGAACTTTTTCAGAGGGTGGTGGGGAGGTGGAACGAGCTGCCAGAGGAAGCAGGAGAGGCAAGTACAATTGCAACATTTAAAAGACATTTAGACACGTATATGGATAGGAGAGGTTGATGGGAATATGTGCCAAACACAGGAAAAGGGGATTAGCTTGGGTAGACTACTTGATCTGCATGGGTGAGACTGTGGCTTCTAATTAAAACATAATCAGTTTTGCAATAGGAATTGAAGTCTGCAACATTCACACAGCACGGTCCCACAAAGAGCAAAGTAATGTTAAACAGGAAAGTCTACAGACGCTGTGGTAGAAGTGGAAAAGTGCTGGAGAAACTCAGCAGGTCATGCAGCATCCTATAGGAAGTAAGCAATAGCCAACGTTTCAGGCCTGAGACCTTCGACAAGGTGTGAGCAAAAAAGCAGGCAGCGAGTGCAGCACGGTTAGTGCAACCCTGTTACAGCACCACCGATCGGGACCGAGGTTCAAATCCCATGCTGTCTGCAAGGAATTTGTATGTTCTACAGGGGGTTTCCCAGGGTGCTCCAGTTTCCTCCCTCCATTCAACACGTACCGGGGGGTGTAGGTCGATTGGATGTAATTGGGCGGCATGAGCCTGTGGGTCGAAATGGCCTGTTACCATGCTGTATGTCTAAATTTAAGAAAATTGAGGAATGGGACAGGGGGAGGATGATGTCTGTGTTTGGTTTAAGGATAAATACTGGCCAGGACATGCCTCGTGATCTCCATAAAGAGTAAATGATCTTCGACTGACAAAGTGGATAGGGCCTCAGGTTAACATCTCTTTGAAAGAAGGTTTCTTTAACAGTGCAGCACCCTTCAACACTGTCCTGGTATGTCAGCCTCGATTTTTATGTTCAAGTGGCCGCATGGTTAGTGCAACCCTGTCACAGTGACAGCCACTAGGTTTCGAATCCGGCGTGGCCTGTATATTCTCCCCGCGTCTGTCTGGGTTTCTTCCAGGTTCTCCGATTTCCTCCCACCCTTCAAAAATGTACAGGGTTGTAGATCATTTGGGTGGAACTGGGCAGCACAGGCTCGTGAGCTGAAAGGGCCTGTTACCCTGCCGTAAGTCGAAATTTAGAGTGGGCCTCAGAACCAATTCAGCTGGGGGTGACACATTTTTAAGTTTATGCACTGTGGACCGTCAGCTTCTTTGTTTTCCATGAGCACTCTTCTGTCTCAACGCACTTAAGGAAACAAACATTGACATAAAGACGAGAAAATATGAAAAATATTCAGCAGGTCAGGTCAGCGGCAGTAAAGATAAATTGAGTTAAAATGGTTTGGGTGTGTTACTTTTCACTGTAAAGAAAACAAGAAAACCTGCTTGTCAAGCAGCATTAAGACATTTAAAAGATTCCTGGACTTCAAAAGTGAACAATAGTTTTAAGAGGAGTTGGATGGTAACAATTTACCTCATGACCATTCAGAACCTCTGTCCATGCAAGCCAAAGAAAGGATTATTTCGACATCCCACTCCTCTTTCTACCCCTCTGTTTCAACCCATTTCTTTCAATTTTTTAAAATCCCTCTGCTTCTACCCCTCCGTTTGAACTCCTGATTCTTCCCGTTTCAACTCCTCTGTTTCTTTCTCTCTGTTACAACTCCTCAGTTTCTACCCCTCTGTTACAACTCCTCTTACAATCCCTCTGTCTCTACTGTTACATCTGTTTCAGCCACTCATTTTCTACCCGTTTCTATGCTTCTGTTACAATCCCTCTGTTAAACCCCCTCTGTTTCAACCCCCCTGTTTCAACCCCTCTTTTTCCAGAAAAGTGAATAATGGTCTTCCAGAGGAGTTGGATGATAAAATAACAGTTTACAGCAAGGCCATTCAGTGCCTCTGTCCATGGTAGCAAAAGAAAGGATTGTTTAGACTTCAGTACCTCTGTTCATGGTAGCAAAAGAAAGGATTGTTTAGACTTCAGTACCTCTGTTCATGGTAGCAAAAGAAAGGATTGTTTAGACTCATCGTAGTCCTCTGCATTTAATCCAGTCTATTGATTAAGACTTCTTATGCTCACCAAGATACTTTTGAATGTGATAAGGTAGCGAGCAAATACCTTGTTCAATTTTATTAGAATAGAATTGGAGGCCAATCTGGCCATCGTGAATGATAAATGCTAGGTGAGGGAGAACATTTACCTTAAGAAATAGGAATATTAGATGATTGTAGGTTCTTCAGCCTCGCTTCAATGGAAAGAGGTAATTGCAGGATCTATTTGTCCATTGTTCAGATGATTACACTGGATAATGAAGATTTTTCTTCCTGTATATTTTATGGACTTTAGGCTGCTGATCACAAAAATCACCTTAAAATATTCCTATCATGTGCAGTTATTATACAAATGCTGTCTTAGGCCTGGGCATGCTTACACAGGAGAGATGCAGACAGGCTATAAAAGCAGGTCACATATACAGACACTGTGCATTACATTGCTATAGATTGGACGCACGTTGATGTACATGTTATTCAGGCAATAGCATAATGAGTGTACTTAACAACAGCATTTGTTGACTTCAGGAAGATTTAATCCAGTAGAAATGTCTCGTCAATGTTGCAACAGCTATGATACATTCTGTTACATTTGTGGCGAGTACACGCTTAAGGTTCATAAAAACACAGCGTGACTGCAGTTATTAAAAAAGCTGATGAACTCTACGTCAGTTGTAAAATTGGTGACCTCAGCATTATTATGTTAATCAATTTAACGTTCATCCAACTTCCTACATGATACAGAAAATCTGAAATGATCTTGAAGTTGTCTATCATAATCCCCAATTTTTTATTAGGAAGCAAACATTTTTTAAAGAAAGTGTCGTCTACTTTTATGAATTACTTACATATTTGTGACCTTGGAGACTCTTGGTACTGCATCTTCCTGGTAACTCTGTTGTAAATCTCAGGTAATACAATTATTTGTTCTAAACTCAAAATTAAAGGGAATTAGTATTTGCATGGTGCCTTTTACAAGGTGACTGTCCTCAAGGCACTTTGCTGTCAACAAATTCTGAAGTATTGGGCCTGGCGAAATCATGAAGTGATGTAAACCAAAAGAATATACCTTAATGGAGGACTCAAGCACAAAACTTTTGTGTATCTTTATCTTTGCTATAAACCACACTGTTTGACCTGTTAAGTTTTTCCAGCATTGTGTTTTTACATCAATCATGGTGTCTGCAGATTTTTGTTTCCACTATTCAGCCCATCAAAACCTATCCTGTTCCTTTCATAGATCAATCTAACTTGTTCCACACACATTGCCTTCTTTTCCCATTGCCTTTCAAAGGAATCAGTGATTCATGGCTACAATTCCTCTCCCTATGTTGAAGGGATTTGATGTTGTGCTATCGGATGAAGGCCACCCTGTGATGAGAAGGAAGGTAGCAAAGTTGGTCAGTAAGTAACTCTTGGCAGGTCGAAGGGAGAAGATGCCAATGGGCGTCTGTAGCTGTTCTCTGTGTGCCCACTGGCTTCACTTACAAGTGGCGAGAGCACACTGTCCTGGCCACCATCCTCAGCCTCGGCCCCAGTCCGGCTGTCGGGAGCAACTGGGGCCAGCCTTAACCAGGTTTCGCCGCTCCATGCGACTTTGAGGTGGCCATTTGTTCAAGTTCAAATAGCCTTCATTTGTCATTTTAAAACCAAACTGCAAATGCAAACATTCCTCCGAACCGAGGTGCGACATAAAATAACACAGGTCTACACAAAAACAGTGTAAGACAACACCATTCCTACGCAAGACAAAACAAAACAAAATTATACTGGACTACAACCTCACAAAACGAATAAAACAGTGAAAACAATAGAGTAATTAATTTAAAAAATAGACAATAGGCACAGTTGAGACAAGTTATAATAGACTCTGGATATTAAAAGTCTGATAGCTTGAGTGAAGAAACCGCCCCACAGTTCCAAATCCATAGGATCCCGAGATCTTCAACACCACAGGCAGTGCTGAATTTCTTGATCATGTACTGATGTGTCAGCTGTACTCTGTGCTGTGTGGCTCCGGAATTAGTCATTGCGCTTAGCTACAAGCATTCTGTAGCCTGTGTTTCCTCCAAGCACCACAGGTAGTGCCAGTATTCTATTGAGTTACATCAGTGGTTTTCAAACTGTTTCCTTTCCTACGCCATCAGTAATCTTTGATTAGTAAAGGATTGCTTAAGGTGGGATGTGTGTGGGAAGAAAAAGTTTGAAAACCACTGTTTTCATCGTCCCTCATTGACTCGTTATGTGCGTGGTTTCAGAACTCCAAAGGAAATGGGGCAATGATAATTTTTTTCAAGCCAAATATTTCAGTTACAATTGGGTCTAGAGCAGAGATTCTCAATCTTCCCTTCCCACCTTAAGTAATCCCTTATTAATCACAGAGTACCGATGGCATAGGGATTACTTAAAGTGGGATGCAAGTGGAAAGAAAAAGTTTGAAAATCACTGAGTTACATAATCTGGAAACTTCAATCAATACATGAAATCAGGAATTTCCTTGGATCTATTTATATTTATTTGTATTTGGGGAATGATATTTGATGTTTAAAGTTACCACTTAATTAAATCTGTGGGTAACTGAGCCATTGAGCCCTCGCTGGTCTGCTGCCATGGTCACCGTCCTGTATGGCCATCTTCTCCGCTTCTCCTTTTCAACGGTGGTGGGGGGGGTGGGGGGTGGGGGGAATGTTCTCCCTGTTTCTGGTGCTCCACGCCGGTCCACTGCTCCGCGGACTCTGCACCTCTCGTAGGTGCTGGCGACCTTAGGCACTGCCATCTTGGGCCCAGAGCCGTGGTTGCAAGATTTTAGTTTATAAACATGGTCAGCTCCTTTAACAAGACATTTAATGCCTCTATGGAACTGCCAGCATTACAACCGGGCAGTTGAACCCTTCAGAGCAGTGCTGTGTCTCCCAGCGTTAATCTAAGATTACAATAGGATCCAGATCAGTGGTTCCCAAACTTAATTGGATTTCCAACCCCTTGGCTCCCAGGCAGCATCCCTAGCGACTCACCCCGACACACACACACACACACACACACACACACACACACACACACACACACACACACACACACACACACACACACACACACACACACACACACACACACACCTCTTTCTTCATATCAGGTCTACTGCAAATGTAAAACAACTGTTCTAACACTATAAATAAGCATATGTATTTCACAAATAAAATTTACAGCAAACCAATTTATTTAGCAATATGAAAGGGTAAATTTACATCTCACCTGAAAATACATTCTAGATCAACTGGGCAAGTGGTCAAGAAATAACAAGCGAGAAGACTTGAAGTTTGGTAAATTAAGTTAGGTCTGGACTGCACCCCTCCTATTCTTCCCCCTCAATCTCTAGTCTTTAATTAAGGTGATTGCTTGCCTTTTGCTTATACCTTCAAGAAGGGCTGAGGCCCAGAGTGTCAGTAATATATTTTTTACCACCAATGGATGCTGAGAGACTGGCTGAGTTCCTCCAGCATTTCTGTGCGTGTTTTACTATAAATATGATTGTCTGCAGACTTTTTTGTTACACTCTTGTTACAAGATCAAACCAGCAACCACAAAGGCGGCCTATCACACAGGGGTAAAGATGAACAATGACTTTATTAACAAAAATTCACCTTCAAACTTTAATTCAAAAATCCCCCCTTTTATAACAATGCCCACTGGTTACTATTTTAATTTCTATAACAGTGTAAAACTAATAAATTCCCCAGCCTAAATATAAAATATGTAATTAAAGTCTCAGTTATATTTCCAACCAGCCCACAGAAAAACTTAGACACAAAACACACAAGACTCACAAAACTTCGATCTCAACTGAAGCAAAGATCATAAACAAAATTCAGTTTGTTTGGTAAATTGAAGCCAAAAGATCTTTGAGAGAGAGAGCACAAAATTCGAAGTTGTCTTCTTGTATTGCTGCAGAGAGAGGAACAACGGGCTTGGTCTGGATCCTTCTGACTGCCTTCAGAATGTTCATCCCTTTTAAAATGCCCAACATTCTAAACTGTCCTCCAGACCATGACTCATGCTCTGGGCCTTCTTCCACTCCACAGCACCCCCCAGTGGTGGTTTATTGTCCAAGACCAGAAATTGTTTTCATTTTCTGCACATGCTCAGTCCGTCTCCCACTCTCTCAGCAGTCCACCTTCACCTTGGTTCTTAAAGGCAAACTGTCACTTTTCAACATAAAACTACACAACACATAGGTCAATACACAACACAGAACTCTAACACCTCCCCTGCTAAAAAAATTTGGTCCACAAGAACAAATTTTTAACAATTAATGCAAGTATTACATAAATAAAATAAAATAAACACTCAATTTTTTTACAGTATGTGATTAGATTTATATTTATCCAGATTAACATCTTGACAAACAATCTGCTATTACGTTATCCATCCCCTTTATGTGTGTAATAATTAAATCATACTCTTGTAATATTAAGCTCCAATTCAATAACCATCTGTTCTTATTTTTCATTTTAGACAGAAAAACTAATGGATTATGATCAGTATATATTATTAACGGTCTTTGAGTAGTGCAAATATACACATCAATATATTGCAACACTAAAAAAGTGCTAATAACTCCTTCTCAATGGTTGAATAATTTCATTGATGGTCGTTAAACTTTTTCGAGAAGGACAAAATAGGATGTTCTGCTCCATCACCATCCTTCTTCTGTAACAGTACAGCACCAACCACTTCGTCATTGGCATCCACGGCTAAAAAGAATGGCTTTTCAAAGTTAGGGGACACGAGTACAGGCTGATGGCATAAAATGGCCTTTAACTTCACAAATGCTTCCTGGCATGCATCTGACCAGATAAATTTTTCTCTCTTTCCAAGTAGTTTTGCAGTTTCTGCAAAATTTTTACAATATCTACAATAGTAGCCAATCATACCTAGAAATCTCTGAAGAGCTTTCTATTACCGGGAATAGGAAACACAGTGATAGCCAATACTTGGGTGCCACCAGTCCCCGTCCTACCACATAACCCAAATAAATTACAGTGGCATGTCCAAACTCACTCTTGTGCAAATTCACTGTGAGTTGTGCTTCCACCAGTCTCTGAAATAACTGCTCTAATTCAAGCATGTGTTCTTCCCATGTATGTGTACTAATTACTAAATTATCGAAATAGGCTCCTGTGTGCTCTAAACCCTAAATTACTGCATTAATCATTCTCTGAAATGTGCCAGATGCATTTTTCATCCCAAAAGGCATAACATTATACTCATACAATCCCGAAGGTGTAACAAATGCAGAAATCTCCCTGCCTCTCTCCGTCAAAGGAACATACCAGTATCCTTTTAAGAGATCAATCTTTGTAAGAAATTTAGCCTTCCCACAACTTATATATACAATCATCTATTCTGGTAATAGGGAATGAATCAGTCTTTGTAACCATGTTTACCTTTTGATAATCTGTACAAAACCTAATTGAGCCATCTGTCTTAGGCACCAGAACACAGGGTGAACTCTAATTTGAACTTGATTTTCAGATTATGTCATTTCTGTACATATAATCCACCTCTTGATCCAACAATCTGCTCTTTTCCTGATTAACTCAGTAAGGATGCTGCTTAATAGGCTTAGCATCACTGACCTCCACATCATGACAAGCCACAGTAGTTCTTCTTGGAACATCTGGGAATATATCCTTAAATTTCATATGTCTTAATTTCTTCCCTTTCTGATTTAGTCAAATGCATTAACTTGGTGTCTAAATTTTGCAAAACTATAAAATTTTCAAGCCTGGGGCTTATCACTTTCTGTGCTCCATGACCTTCCACGAAACTTATCTCCTCCTTACTTTCTTCTATAACTAGCACCTTGGTTGGAATCCTAGTCTCCTCCTCAGTCATTTTCTGAAAGTAAGGTTTAAGCATGTTCACGTGACAGACCTGTGTCTCTCTTCGACAATCAGGCGTCTCAATGACATAGGTGACCTGGTTAATTTTTGATTTTACCTTATGTGGTCCTGAAAACTGAGCTCTCAAAGGGTTTGGCTGCATTGGAAACAATACTTTGTTGCCAGGTTTAATGTCCCTAATTTTTGCTTTTTGATCATACCGAATTTTCATTTTTCCCTGAGCAGTTTTTAAATTTTTCTTTGCCATCTCGCAAGCCTGATGTAATCTGTTTTTAAATTTGAAAATATAATCCAACAGATTTGATGATATATCATTATGTATCCACTGTTCCTTCAACAATAGTAATGGACCCCTGACTTCATGACCAAACACCAACTCAAATGGACTAAAGTGAAGAGACTCTTGAGTTGCCTCTCTAACAGCAAACAATAACAAATGGATTCCTTCATCCCAATCCTTATTATTTTCCATGCAATAAGCCCTCATCATATTTTTCACAGTTAAATGGAACCTTTCCAAGGCCCCTTGACTTTCAGGATGATAGGCAGACGACACAATTTGATGGGCTCCCAATTCATACACCACCTGTTGAAATATTCCAGACATAAAATTACTCCCTTGGTCCGATTGAATTTCCCTTGGTAGGCCAAACAGTGTGAAAAATGTTAGTATAGCCTTCACAATCATTGCTTTAATGTTTCTCAGGGGAATAGCCTCTGGAAACCTTGAAGCTGTGCACATGAGTGTTAACAAATATTAATTTCCTGCTTTGGTTTTTGGCAATGGGCCAACACAATCCACTATCACTTTTGAGAAGGGCTCCCCGAAAGCAGGGATGGGTTGTAAAAGTGCCACTGGTGGTCCTTGATTAGGCTTGCCCACCAGTTGATAAGTGTGACAGATTCTACAAAAGTTCACAACATCCTTTCTTAATTTTGGCCAATAAAACTGTTTCCTTATCTTTTCTACTGTCTTCTTCACTCCAAGATGACGTCCTAAAGGTGCACTATGAGCCAACTTTAATATTTCATTCCTGTAAGTTTTGGGAATTACAACTTGCCTTATTACCACCCAGTTTTCACTGGCAGGTATCACTTGTGGTCTCCATTTTATCATCAATATTCCATCTTGAACAAAGTAACCTACTGGCACAGTTTCAATTTCCTGGTTAGACAGAATCTTGTCTCTTATCCCGCAAGATCAGGATCATGTTTTTGTCTAGCTATTAATTCTTCTCTTGACAACAGCAAAGCTGGATCCTTAGGTTTGTCCTCAATGCTTGCCTCCACCACAGGATCATCACAGACTTTCTCTACCTCTACCTTTTTTCTAGACATGGCTCTAGTAATGGCACACGCAGGGTAGATTTCCAAATCCTTTTTGGACTCATAAAACAATGGCTTACTTTTGAGATTCACCGCAGGTATGACTTTACCCTCTGCTAAAGAATTCCCTACAAAAGAGAAACTCCATCCACCGGCACTCTTGATCTTATCCCTATCGTAACCGGGCCATTAAATAAGTCTGATTTCATCACTATTCTATGCAAAGGTATAGGCTCTGCTTCACTACCAATCCCTTTATTTAAATTCACATCTCCAGTATCGGTCTCTTCACCAAAATTCAAAATGTTGCTTAATACAAGCGATTGGGCTGCTCCAATATCCCGCAGGATTTTAACTGGCACTTGATTGGATCCTTCTTTAACCGAAATGAAACCTTCAGTCATGAATGGTTTAAAAATATCCCTAACTTTCTCTCTCTGAACACAGGCAGTTGGTACCACCCCTTTCTCTTCCTTTTCAGTACAGGACAATTTGCTATTATGTGCCCCGGCTTCTTACAATAGTGGAAATAACACTCGAAAAATTTTCTTTCACCCATTTCTCTTCCTCTCTTCCTTTAACCTCACTTCTAGATTTTCTTTCTACTCTACTTGGATTATCAGCAGTATTCCTTTTAAAGGTTTTCCCTGGTGTCCACTTAGGCCTGTGGGTTAAAGCATATTCCTCTGCGAATTTAGCCAATTCTTGCCAAGTTTTTATATTTTTCTCTGCCAAGTTCACTTGAATATCGTCAGGAACACAATTTTTAATCTCCTCAATCAGAATGATTTCCCTCAATAAATCAAAGTTATTTTCTACTTACATTGCGGCCCACCACCGATCAAAACACACAACCTTCCTATAAGCAAAATCCAGGTAAGATTAAGTTGCTGCCTTTTTAAATTCCTGAACTTTTGTCTATAAGATCGGAGTACAGCCTGCTTTACAAATTCATAATCAGCTACTTGTTGGACAGTGAGACACGAGTACACCTGTTGGGCTTTCCCTTTAAGAACACTTTGTAGCAGGAGTGACCACTGGTCTGGTGGCCATTTTAAATTTACAGCTACATTCTCAAAATGCTGAAAATACTGGTCTATTTCAGCTTCCTCAAATGGAGGAACTAACCTCTACTGACCAGAAACCTCTCCTCCTGACCAGCACGTGGGTTTTGGGCTTCTCCCTCTCCTTGGGTTAGGGTCTGGCTGAATTTAGCTAGTTCTAGCTCATGTTTCCATTCTTCCTCTCTCTCTCTCTCCTCCCTTGCGGCTACTCTTTCCTCCCTTTCTGCCTGCCTTACCGCTTCCCGTTCGGCTTTCCTTTCTGCCTCTCTCTCTTCCCTTTCTGCCTGCCTTACCGCTTCCTGTTCAGCTTTCCTTTCTGCCTCTCTCTCTTCCCTTTCTGCCTGCCTTACCGCTTTCCGTTCGGCTTTCCTTTCTGCCTCTCATTTTTCCTCTGATTCTAGTTTTCTCAAAGCCAACTTTACTTCCTCTGAAGTTTTCTCCTTTGGAAACTGTTCGAATGCAGCTTCTTCAAATACCCCCTTTCCTATATAGGGCTTAACAATCTTTCGGCCAATTTCCTTTTTTTTAAATCCCAGTTCTTTCTGTAAGAAGTTTTAACTTGCCAACTATAACCATCAGTTCTGAATTTTTAGCCATTTTAAAATTAATCACTGAAGGGTTAGGAATGAACTGGTCAGTATTCACAGTTGCTGGTTTTTCTGCTGGTCATTTATACACTCACCGTTTATTTTTAATTTCAAGCTGGAGGTTGAGTCAAACTCAGACAACTGTAACTAAGCACAAGTCAATCGCCCCTAAAACTTCCAAATAGGTTTGATCCCGGACGATTCCCCCAAATTATGTTAAAGGATCAAACCAGCAACCACAAAGGCGGCCTATCACACAGGGGTAAAGATGAACAATGACTTTATTAACATAAATTCACCTTCAAACTTTAATTCAAAATCCCCCCCGCCCTTTTATAACAATGCCCACTGGTTACGATGCAAATTTCTATAACAGTGTAAAACTAATAAATTCCTCAGCCTAAATATAACATATGTAATTAAAGTCCAAATTATATTTCCAATGAACCCACAGAAAAACTTAGACACAAAACACACAAGACTCACAAAACTTTGATCTCAACCGAAACAAAGATCATAAACAAAATTCAGTTTGTTTGGTAAACTGAAGCCAAAAGATTTTTGAGAGAGAGAGCACGAAATTCAAAGTTGTCTTGTGTTGTTGCAGAGAGAGAGGAACAATGGGCTTGAACCGGATCCTTCTGATTGCTTTTGGAATTTTCATCCCTTTTAAAATGCCCAACATTCCAAACTGTCCTCCAGACCATGACTCATGCTCTGGGCTTCCTTCCACTCCACAGCACCACCCAGTGGTGGTTTATTATCCAATTCCAGAGATTGTTTACATTTTA
The DNA here is from genome assembly GCF_036971445.1 of Narcine bancroftii. NCBI lineage: Eukaryota > Metazoa > Chordata > Chondrichthyes > Torpediniformes > Narcinidae > Narcine > Narcine bancroftii. Next base: position 11,566,300 of record NC_091479.1, on the reverse strand, counting down.
TGCACATGCTCAGTCTGTCTCCCACTCTCTCAGCAGTCCACCTTCACCTTGGCTCTTAAATGCAAACGATCACTTTTTAACATAAAACCACACAACACATAGGTCAATACACAACACAGAACTCTAACACTCCACTTTGGTAAGTTAAACCAGGACAGGACTTACGCAGTAAATAGTGGGTCCAGGAGAGTGTTGTAGAATGAAGATTTAAGGGTATAAGTACATGACACCCCAAAAGAAGTGACAGGTTTTTTTTTACACAAGCACTCCATTCCAAGAAATTATTCCCATTTTCCCAGAATGCATGCTGTGTAAAAAGCTCAGAATGAGAATGAGAGTGCCATTTCCATTCTGACATTTCACCTCTTAGCTCCTCGTCAATTTCCCAGAACACCTGCAGTCTAAAGTGAACTGCAACATTCTGCAAATGGACGAATGAATGCTGCGGTTGTGTGGTGGTACACCACCGGCCTACTGCAGGGGGCAACCTCTGTACCTGCAGGTGAGTAAGGGGTCAATCAGTCGGCCTAAATGGATCAAGCCCCACCCAGTCACGTATCAATCACCCTCTGGGATATCAGCCTGCACCAGCCTCCCAAGACCTCACACTGAGTTGCAGCCACAGCCAGTCTGTCTCTGTGGAGATTTTCTTGGATTAAAGCCTGTTGTTCAGTCTTTACTTTGTGTGTGTGTGTCTGATTCTGTCTAACAGCGCGCCACAGGTAGTAGCTGCTGCTATAAATAAAGGCAAACACACACAAAGGTAGTCAACTCAAGACAGGTTTACTGCAGACATACGGTCCTTTTATTCCCTGCCTGTTAATGAGCTCGTTAGTGTGGTTAAAGCTACGAGCCATTAGTGCCTCACCCCTTTAGGCAGGGGCTTCATCTGATCCACTCGCTGTACTTTGGCGCCCTGCACTGATTCTGACTGAGTTTGGTTGTTGAGGAGTCTGAGGGTGGAGGGTGGAGGGGGAGCAGCTGTTCCTGAACCTGGTGGTGCAAGTTTGGTGGCACTTTCCTGATGGCAGCAGTGAGAAAGGAATGGTTGGTGTAGATCCTTGATGATATGAAGGGTTTAGATCAGACAACAACTTGGTTGGGACTGATGAGTTGGGCCAACGGGGCTGTTTCCATGTTGCCTAATTCTTTTTTTTTCTTCTTTGGCTTGGCTTCGTGGACGAAGATTTATGGAGGGGGTAAATGTCCACGTCAGCTGCAGGCTCGTTTGTGGCTGACAAGCCATGGAAACTGATTCTCCAGTCATCATGACTTGTTGTTTGTGGCAGTGTACCCTGTACAGAATGGTAACTGATAATACCAAACTCTAAAAGAATATTGCAAAGCATTTTGCAATGTCCTGAAGTTATGAAAGGTGCTATATAAATGCAAACCTAAAAAAAAACATGTTCAGGAGAGAAGTAAAGTCAGTTCCTGTCATTACTTGGTTGCTATTGTGCAGCGTTGAGCCCACTTTAAAGGACCTTGAAACTTTCTACAACCCCCTGTGCTATGAAAGTAGAACTCTCTATGAAGATTGCTCAGCGCGGTGGTCCTCCACCTTTTTCTTCCCACCCACGCACCCCTTGAAGTAATCCCTATGCCATCGGAGCTCTGTGATTAGTAAAGGGATTGCTCAAGGTGGGACGTGAGTGGGAAGGGAAGGTTGAGAATCACTGCTCGAGACCCAATTGTTACTGAAATATTTTGCTGGAGAAAAATTGCCATTGGCCCATTTCCTTTGGGGTTACGGAACCCTGCACATAACGAGTCAACGAGGAACGATTAAAACAGTGGCTTTCAAACCTTTTTCTTTCCACCCACATCCCACCTTCAGTAACCCCTTACTAATCACAGAGCACCTATGGCATAGAGAGTGGAAAGAAAAGGGTGAGAAGCACCGAATTCGAGCTTCGTTAAAATTTAAAGGGGACATCAGGAGAAACTTCCTTACTTTCTCTTTTTCTTTTCCTTGCACTTTTTATTTATTGCTGGAATGTGGTTAATATAAACGTTTGCACTTCTCACTGCTGCAAAATAACGAACCTGATGACGCGTTCACGACCATAAATTCTAATTCTGGATTTCTTCACGCAAGAGAGCGGAGCAGGTGTGGAACGAGCTGCCAGCTGAATCAGTGAGTGCGGGCTCAATTTTGACATTTAAGAAAACAATCGGACAGGTTCATGGGTGATTGGTGGAGGGGTGGGGGGGAATACGGACCAAGTGCAGGTCAGTGGTGTGAGAAACAGAAGTACCTTCACAGAATTTGCTCGAGACAAAAATTGAGAACAAAGAACTTTATTATACTATGACAACAATGCAAAGTTGGGGGCTTCCCCTTACCCTGGGAATACACACAGATACTGAGGCAGACCCAACTTTTATACATTTCATTTCAGTACAGAGATACCTTCCCCCTAACATTCTTCTGCCTCCTGGATTGGTTTAGCATTAGGTAATTCCGCCCACGTGGATTCTAACTTCTTATCAGTTTATGTGCCTTCCTGCAAACTTGTTAGCCAGGAAATATCATGTCTTTGTTCTTTACTCATTGATCAATCCCCAAGACTTGCTAAAGCTATTTACTTGCTATCCTGTTTTGAAGATCCTTATTTTATTATACTTTTATAACCCTTCCTCTCATTCCAGCATCCCTTCACCCTGATTTAACCCATAATACTTCATTTCTAATGAGCACTTGCTTGACTCCTCACGTTCCAGTGTCCCTTATCCAGTATCCCTTACAGTGGGGACTGGACAGGCCAATAGTTCGGCACAGACTAGAATCTGCGCTGTTGGGATCTATGAACAAGGTATGAGCTCATTTCTGACTTGGCAGTTCCCAAGTTATGAAGTCATCTCTCTGTTTGACAATACCCCTCAGTTCTTGCTGCCTCATGGTCAGTTTTTAAAAACTATCAAAGCTTTGGGTCTTCTTTTAAGAAACCCCACGTGTTTTGTGGATGGAGTCCCTTGCAGGGGTGGGGTGGGGGGGGGGGGGGTTCTCTCGTCTTCGCGCCTGTCCTGCACGTAGGACGTCGCTCATTTCCGAGCGTCCAATCGCAATGGTTCTGGACTGTGTATCTTTTTCGTTTGGAGGGGGAAATGGGCAAAGCTGATTGGTTGATGGTCGCGTGCGAAGCAACGAGAGCTCAGGCTTGACCTCCAGGAGATATCCCCAAGGACCTTGGAGCCGCTGCACGCAACGACTTTGCAACCTTGGAGAAATGAGACAGGGGATTCTCTCTCTCTCTCTCTCTCTGTTTTCAAACCTGTTGCCCGCTCCCTTCCGCAGTCTTAAAGGAAGCCGACCTTCGATCCACTGGGTGATTTATGAGAGCCGGGTTAATGCAACAAGAACAAAATGGCAATGACCTGGAATTTTTTTTCTTGCAAACTTATTTCACAAACATTGATGGACCAGCCTACAAGTTCCTCTTGGAACATCTCCCCCCCCCCCCCCATTAAATTTTAAAGCTTTCATGTACTTTGTTTAAAAAAATGAAACCATTTAAAATGAAAACAAAAATGAAATTAACACGTTAAAACTCCTTTCAACGTGAAATTGTATGTGGCTGAAGTACATTCTGTTAAAGCCAGTAACGGGAATTCGTGTCAGGAAAGGGAGAGGGGTGTCGTTGGTGAGGGGGGGGGGGGAAGGATGGGGTGGGGGGGGGGGAAGGATGGGGTGGGTGGGGGGGAAGGATGGGGTGGGGGGGAAGGATGGGGTGGGTGGGGGGGAAGGATGGGGTGGGTGGGGGGGAAGGATGGGGTGGGGGGGGAAGGATGGGGTGGGGGGGAAGGAAAGGATGGGGTGGATGGGTGGGGGGACAGGTTGAATGTGCTGGGGTCGTGGGAAATGCAGTTTCGGGTCCTGGTGGTCAAGGCGCTGCAGGGTGTGAAACACAGAGGTCTGGATAAACGCAGCAGGGCGAACTTTGATGTGGCAGGTCTGACCAAGCCCGAAGCGCTGGTTGCACATCCTTCTCTTTGCAACTGCTGAGCTCTCCAGTCTTGTCTGTTTCACTCTCCCTCTCTCTCCCCCCAGTTCAGGCGCTGACTTGATCGGATCCAGCAGTTGGCTGGATGCGTGTGTTCAGCGCATTGACTCTGCGAGGACGGCCGCCTGCCCAGGAACGAAGACGGGGCGGATTATTTTCGAGGCGACTCACAACACACCGAGGCTGTCAGAAGCACCCAACGAAAAGCCCTGACTCTCACGGAGCTGATTCCTGGGGACATTGCATCCAGGAGAATTTAGATGCAAGATCTCCATCCGTTCACGCCTGTTTGGTTCCCCTGGTCACCCTTGGCTTGTTTGCCAGTTGGACCCTGGCTCATGGGAATGAATGAAGTTTGTTGTCATCTATACTAAAGGGCAATGAAAGTCTGACCTGCTACAATCTCTCAGAAACGCATAACATAAGATAAACAGGAAAAGCATAAAGAAAAAAAAGTTAAATTATACCTTTAGAAACATTCAAAGTTGGTTATATTGTGCTCTGTAACTGGATCCTGGACTTCCTAATGGAAAGACCCCAGGCTGGTAGAAAAAAGGTCAAGCACCGTCACGCTGATCACTGGCACACCTCAGGGCTCAGCCCGCTCCTGTTCACGCCACTGACCAGCCACTGCGTCACCAGATCCAGCTCCAAGAGCGACATCAAGTTTGCAGGCGACGCGGCAGTCGCCGGCCTCATCAGCAATGACGATGAATCATGCCACAGAGCAGAGGTGGGTGCGAGAGTGACGGTCCGGCAAGATGAAGGAGATGACCCGAGAGTGACGGTCCGAGTGTGTCCAGGTGGGCAAGATGAAGGAGATGACCCGAGAGTGACGGTCCGAGTGTGTCCAGGTGGGCAAGATGAAGGAGATGACCTTGGACTTCAGGAGGACCAGGAACAGCAACCCTCCATGGCACGTCAATAACTGTGTCGTGGAGAGCACCAAGTTCCCTGGAGCTCATTTGACAAGTGACCTATCGTGGAGACTCAACATCTCCTCACTGGTCAGGAAGGCGCAACAGCGACTGCACTTCCTGAGAAGACTGAAGCGGGCCAGGCGACCGGCCACCATCATGTCAACCTTCTACAGGAGCTCTACTGAAAGTGTCCTGGCCGGCGGTATCACAGTGCGGTACGGTCACTGCGGAGAAATGGATCCAAGAACCCTAAGAGTGGCAGAGAGGATCACTGGAGTCTCCCTCTCCCCACGTCAATGATATATCGGAATCGTTGTCTGAAGTGGGTGCACAATATCACTGAGGACCCCTTCCACCCTGCATCTTTCAGCTGCTCCCATTGGGGAAGAGATCCTGGAGGATCAGAACCAGCACCACCAGGCTGAGGAACAACAGGCAGTGAGAACGCTGAATAGCCAAAAGGAACTGCTCACACTGACCATCCGACACTCTCACATTCATGGAACAAGATTCATTTATTTATTTGTCAAGATAAATACTTCTCCTGCATGTGTATTATTGATCGGGTTGTGTGTCTGCACGTTTTACACTGAGGACCGGAGAACAGTGTTTCATTGGGTTGGACTTGTACAATCAGATGACGTGACCCTTCTAGTAGAGCCAAGAAGATTATTAGTTGCTGTGAAGTTGTATTAACGTTGACGAAGGTAGCACTCTTGGTTTTGAGTTGGATGATTGTTGGTTGAAAACATGCTCGAGAAAATGAATGACCAGGGGTGGCCAACCTTTTAATTTTACATTTTTAATTTAGACAGACAGCACAGTAACAGGCCATTTCGGCCTATGTGTCTGTGGCACCCAATCCTGGTATGTACACGTGGCCTGAAATGGCCTGTTACTGTGCTATATGTCTAAATTAAAGATTAAAAATTAAAAGGTTGGCCACCCCTGATCTAGACTGACCTCTTTTAATTCATCATCTAACGTGGTCCCATTTTGAATAGGGAGGTAACCACCTGTTTTGGTAAATATTTACTTCAAAATCAATACCCCAGGGAAAGGGAGGGGGAGAATTTTATTGCTCCTATCATTTATTTGGTAATGATTAAAGCTGAAAAAAACTCAGAAAGCAAAGTAATATAGACCTGAAATATTAACCTTTCCCACCATTTACAGATAGATAATGCCAAAGAGTCTGAGTGAGAAAAATTCTCCTCATTTCACTCGGTTATGACCTATCTCTTCTTTTGGGACCTCTTGTTTTCTTTTCCTTAGCCAGAGGGGATCAGAATTTATTGTTATGAACATGTCACGACATTTGTCCCAGTGCAAACTTTGATATAAACCACCTCACAAAATAAAGCAAAATGGTGCCAGAGAAAGGGTCAAAGTGAGGCACAGTCTGTGGTTCATGGTTCATTCATCAATCTGATGGCAGAGGGGGAAGAAGCTGTCCTTGTGCTTGTCTTCAGGCTCCTGTACCTTTCTCCCAATGGTGGCAGAGTGAGGAGGGCATGGCCTGGGTGGTGGGGAGGATAGAGCCTTGAGGATAGAGGCTGCTTTCTTAAGACACCACTTCTTGTAGATTTCCTCAATGGAGTGAAGCCTGGTACCTGTGATGCTGAAGGCCGAGTTAACAACTCTGAAGTTTTTTCTTGTCCTGAGCGTTGGCCCCTCTGTACCAGACAGTGGTGCAACCAGCCAGAATACTCTCTGCGGCAGGGGTTCCCAACCTTTTTGTTCCTCTGTACCCCTTGGGCATTGTTATAGGTTCCTGTGTACCCCTAAAAATTAAGGATTAAACAAAAAACGACATTGTGCAATCTGACTGCAGATTACAACACCACGTATTGTTCAATAGTGGTTATTCTCTCCGACCCAATGTACCCCCTGAAAAGTGCAAATGTACCGCAGAGCCCACCTCACTGACACCTCACTGACAAAAGGCAAAGGAGGAAAAACCCAACACCCAACCCCAACCAACCAATTTTCCCCTGCAACCGCTGCAACCGTGTCTGCCTGTTCCGCATCGGACTTGTCAGCCACAAACGAGCCTGCAGCTGACGTGGACTTTTTACCCCTCCATAAATCTTCGTCCGCGAAGCCAAGCCAAAGGATTCTCTCCGACCCAATGTACCCCCTGAAAAGTGCAAATGTACCACTGGGGGGGGATACATACGCCAGGTTGGGAACCCCTGCTCTACGGTATACCTGTTGAAGTTTCCCGAGCTCCAAATCCTTTTAAGCTTCCTGGGGTCTTTTGAAGCTTTTGAGATCTATGTTCCCGTACTCAAGTCACGAGGGCCTGGATTCCTGGGCTCCATTTAAACTTAGTGGGTTAACTGGAAGATTTATTATAATCCGAGCAACAGTGAAAAAGAGGTTAAGGCATGTTGCGTATTAATATAAATAATATCCAATAGACAAGTAAAATTACCTAGTAATATCCTGCCAAAATGAGAATAGGCTGCATATTCCTCACTCTTGTTATTTATCTGTAGACCAGCTTTCAATCCATAATTCACCTCTTATCCCTAATGTTCTGACCTTCTCACCCCATGTGCGGAACTTATCAAAAACTTCCTGAAAATCCAAATACGCCGTAACTATCATTTACTCAAGCGGATAAATCCTCAAAAATCTTTCTTAATCAACGCACATTGACACTGCTCACTTGTATCCTGATTTCCTCTGTGTCTGGATATGATATCTCAGAATAGATTCTAGCATTTCCCAATGTCAGCCTGATAATGCCTGTTTTCTTCCTCTCCAGTGGAATCACAAGTTCAGTCTCTGATTTATATGAAACCGCGATATTCTCCTTTCAAAACACTTTAATGTAGATCATCAGAAATTGAGAGTTGTCAGGCTCATTAACATCTCTACTAATACATATTTCTGATTTGCAGTGAACCTTTGGTTCTGCATTGCTTTTGGGAGGCTTTCGCCATGAAGACCATCACAAGGTATTCGTTTAATTCCTTTGCCATTTTCTGATTGCTGCTCTCTCTCTATGAGAGTCCAATATTAGCCCTCACTAGCCTTTGCTTTCCACCATTGATATATTTAGCCAAATGTGCATCTTTAAAGTTCACTTTTTAAAAAATTCCTCCAACAATTATGATTGATTGAGGATAATTTAAGACCGTTGGGGGAAGGGAAGTTTCCGTCAGTGACCTTTTTTGTGATCTTGTAAACATGGTGAGAAGACTTCCTTTGATCACTTTCTAGAAACATTTAAACACACTTTCACGGGAAATTATTTGCCATGTTAAGGAAAGATCCCTAGATAATTATGGACAAGGAGGGGCATTCAGCTTCTCCATCTATAAAACTTCGTACTCTGTCCCTGCTACAATTTAACCATTGAAAAAAATTATTTCAGAGTTTTGCGATTTCTCAGGAAGCCCGTTCCTTGATTACTCATTCGGTGTGAAGAACTCTGTGAAATCTGCTCTTCAGGAAAAGGTTTTGTATCCTGTGGGATGCTATGGTCTGGATTTTGGTAATTGTCTGGATTTCACAGCGTGAAATGCAGATTCACTGAGGGGTGGAGACATCAGACATGGATTCGGGAAAGGCAGATCATGTTTAACCAATTTACTGGAGTTCTTTGAGGATACAATGAGCACCTTGGATAGAGGGGAACAGGTGGATGTGTATACTTGGATTCCCAGAAGGCATTCAATAAAGTGCTGCAATATATACTTCTGCATGAGATAAAATTCTCTCAAATGTCTACAGATGTGTTCTGACTGGTATGGGGGACACCAATATCCCCCGAGCGTAAAGCCCTGCAAAAGGTAGTGGTCACAGGACACAACATCACAGGGAAAATATTCCCCACCATCGAGAACGTCTACAGGGAAAGCTGCCTTTGGAGAGCGCCAACAATCATCCAGGGCCCGCACCACCCTGTTCTCACTGCTACCATTATGAATGCCACAAGACTCGCACCACCAGGTTCAGGGACAGCTGCTCCCCCTCCACCATCAGACTCCTCAACAACAAACTCAATCAGGGACTCATTTAAGGACTCGTACTGTTGCAGTTATTGATTTTTAAAATTCTTTCTGTATTGCACAGTCAGTTTGTTTACATTTCATTATCTCTTTGCAGTTATTTATTTGTTACATGTGTAAATTGTGGGGTTTTTTTTGCATTACCAACAGATGGTAATTCTGCCTCACCACGGGAAAAAGAATCTCATGTCATGTATACACCCTGACAATAAATCTGATAATATAATCACAATAATGTTGAAAAGTGCTAAGTAGTGGTGATGTTATCATGGAGCCTTCCCATGTTGCTGTATGGGTAACGCCAATGTGTTTTCTACATCCATTGCGAGAGCATCTCTGTAATGTAGTCACCTCCAGCAACTGTTCTGTAGCTTTGCCGTCATTTTGTTTTTAGCTCAGCACTCAGGGGTTGGGCTTGAACCCAAGCTTTCTAAGCTGGAAGCGTGAATTACATCACTGACCCACGGCTGAGCTGATGGGATGGCATGCCCCTTCATCCTATGTTTGTTCTGGACCTGTTGAAAAATTTTTGAAACCGAAGTCTGACTGCCAGTTAGTGCAAGACAGGTGCTCTGCAGGCAGAGACCTGTTTGACAGGTGTGCTAACATTCTTTTTGGTTTAAATATACTATAGACTATCTTTACACTTATGACTGAACCAAGAAAAACTGTAGAAAATAAGGAGCACGTGGACAAAATGCTTTAAATAATCTGGAGCTAAACTAAGGAAAACCAGCACGAACCATGTTCAAAAACTGTTAAGTGCAATTTTCTCCCTAAGTATTATTACAATTGCAAGGCTTGTTGGTAATGTGTTCTGCTTCATTCCCATTCCATTTATACGCCTACAAATGTATATTTTTAGTGCTTTCACAGAATGGAGCAGGCACATCAAACATTGTTGAATAAAATCTCATTACTGGAAGGGTGAGGGTGCAGAGGAGATTTACCAGGACTTTCCCTGGATTGGAAAGGGAAGTTTAGCAGAGTGAAGAAGGATGAAAGATTACTTAATTGAGGGTCTACAAGATTCTGAGAGGCAGAGTTCGTGTAGACAGCCAAGGTGGGAGAAGCAAACACCGGCGAACATCCGGACAAAGTGAAGGGAGGAAAGTTTAAGGGACGACATCAGGGTTTTTTTTTTGACCCAGTGAGTTGTGGGTGCCTGGAATGCCTTGCCAGGGGTGATGGTGGAGGCTGGAACATTAGGGCCATTTAAGAGACTCTCGGATAATGAGGTAGGAAGGGTTTAGATTTTTTTTAGGAGGAATATGTAGGTCAGCACAACATTGAGGACTGAAGGGCCTGTATTTTGCTGTAGTGACAACGCATCAAAATCCCAGAGAACCATTCCGAAGTTTTGAAACAATGTCGGAATGGCTGTGTGCCAGCAAATGGTTGCCCATTCTTTCTCTTCATAATCAGTAACCACATGAAAGGCACGTGCAGTGCACATCTGTTTAAAATGCGCCTTCAAAAGTGGCCAAATTTAAATTCTTTTGCACGCCCATAATGAGAGAATGCTTGTAACGCTCGCTATGTCATTCAGCATCTTGAGGGATGCTTAATCACTTACAAAGTGAGATTAAATGACTTCTTTTAAAAATTGCCATCATATGTGATAACATTCTTCTCAATTATTTCCATTGTTATTGAAGGTATTCTGTCCTGGGTGGCTTCTTGTTTCACAGTTTACTGCGATCCCAGTGCATTGACTCTCTGAGTCACTTGCTTATCTTTGATTAATTCTTTTTTTATTTTTCACACTATGAACCATATTGACCTAAATACACATAAACCTTTCCCTCTTGAATATACACAGTGTCAGTTTCTCCCCTTTTTCCCCCCTCCCCACCCTCTAAATATTCAACATATACAATTTGGGCATGTGGGAAAGTGGAAAAGTTTTGGGAAGATCTAAATCAGATATTAAATAAAATCACAAAAAGCAATATACCAAAAAATCCAGAGATCTTTCTTCTAAGTAATATAAGAAGTGAAGGACTTGGCCTCGATTTGGATGGAGCACAAAAAAGATTTATTATGATAGCCTTAGCTGTAGCAAAAAAATGTATAATGTCAACCTGGAAATCAGAAGAGAGCCTGAGAGTACAGCAATGGTACATAGAAATTAATAAATGTATTCCATTGGAAAAAAATAACATACAATTTAAGAAATAACATCCCATTATTCAAACGAGTCACTTGCTTGTCCGAAGCACATATTTTTACTTGAATTTTTTTTTAATAGCTTGATCCAGGAATTCTTGTGAATCATTACATGCGTGTCTTTCAAATGGGTGTCTTTCAATCTAATTTGGCAATTTTGAGGAGAAACCAAAGAAGTGACTCATCTGCTGCTTCAGGGACAAAAGCCATTTTGCAGAGGATACGGAGAATCTGCAGAGGGATATAGATAGGTTAAGTGAGTGGGCAAGGGAGATGGAGTTCAATGTTGGTAAATGTGAAGTTATCCACTTTGGAAGGAAAAGTGGAGATCAGGTTATTATTTATTTAAATGGAAAACGATTGCAGCACGCTGCCATACAGAAGGACTTGGGAGACCTCGTGCATGAATCACAAAAGATTGGTTTGCAGGTGCAGCAGGTGATCAGGAAGGCAAATGGAATGTTGGCCTTCATTGCTAGAGGAATGGAATTTAGGAGAAGGGAGGTTTCGCTGCAACTGTACAAGGTACTGGTGAGGCCGCATCTGGAGGACTGCGTGCAGTTCTGGTGTCCTCACTTGATTCCTCAATGTACTGGTGCTGGATGTCCTGGCTTTGGAGGCGGTGCAGTGGAGGTTCACCAGGTTCATTCTAGGGATGAAGAGGTTGGCGTATGAGGAGAGATTGAGATGTCTGGGACTGTACTTGCTGGAATTTAGAAGAATGAGAGGGGATCTTATAAAAACATAGAGGTAGGTAACTTGTTTCCATTGGTAGAGGAGACCTGAACTAGGGGACATAGCCTCAAGATCCAGAGGAGTAGATTCTGGATGGAGCTATGGAGGAACTGCTTTTCCCAGAGGGTGATGAATCTGTGGAATTCACTGCCCATTGAAGCAGTGGAGGTGACCTCAGTAAATATATTTAAGACAAGGATGGATAGATTTTTACATAATAAGGGAATTAAGGGATGTGGGGAAAAGACAGGCAGGTGGAGATGAGCCAATCATCAGATCAGCCATGATCTCATTGAATGGGCCAAATAGTCTACTCCTGTACCTCTTTCTTATGTTCCTATATTCATTACAACAGGAACAAATTGCATTTAAATGGTGTCTTTAATGTATGTGAAGTCTCCAGTCTGCACCCACTCACTGTAACTTTGAAGAGTCATTGCAAATATAATTGGGGCTGGGGAGTCTGTGGGGAGGGACCACATGTACAATCGGTGTGGCTAACCAGACAATTATATGCGACAGTGGTTTACCATAATAATGACCCTGCCCCAATCTGAGTGATCCTATTTTAGCAGGCTTTCCCCAAGTGAGTCATGGAGTTGTAGAGTTCTGCTGCATGGAAATGAAGCCTTGTCAACTCAAAATAGAACCATAGAATGCTACAGCACACAGAAAACAGGCCATTCATCCCTTCTAGTCTGTGCCAACCATTATTTAGTTAGTCCCATTGACTTGCTCCCATTCCATAACCCTCCAGACCTCTCCCACTCAAGTATCTATCCAATTTATTCTTAAAACTTTAGATCAAGCCCGTATTCACCACATCAGATGGCAGCTCATTCTACACTCCCACCTCTCCCTGAGTGAAGAACTTTCCCCCTAATATTCCCCAAAACTGTCCCCTTTCAGCTTGAAACTCTGACCTCTCGTATTTATCTTCCCCAATCTAAATAGAAAAAGCCTACTCGCACCCACTCTGCCTACAAGCTGGATTACCAATTAGTGGTAGTGCAAAACAAAACTTGTACACATGTAAACAAATGTAAACAACTGTGCAATGCAGAGAGGAGAAAAAAAAACCAAACAATAAAGTGCAAAAGTAAGAGTCCTTAAATGAGTCTCTGATTGAGTTTGTCGTTGAGGGACTGATACCTCTTTCCTGATGGTAGCAGAGAGAACAGAGTGTGTGCTGGGTGGTGAGGGTCTTTGATGATCGCTGCTGCTCTCCAAAGGCAGTGTTCCCTGTAGATGTTCTCAAAGGTGGGGAGGGCTTTGCTTGTAATCTCCTGAGCTGCGACCACAACCTTTTGCAGGGGTATTGGTGTTCCCCTACCTGTAATGAAGCCGGTCAGCACACTGTCCACCACACATCTGTAGAAATATACCATGGTTTCTGATGTTACATCAAACCTCAGCCAACTCCTGACAGATTTTGGATTCAATAATCGCCTCCATTTAGGGCGGCATGATTAGTGTGGCAGTTCAGCGCCAGTGATCAGGACGAGGGTTCGAATCCTGCGCTGTCTGTAAGGAATTTGGACGTTCTCCCAATGTCTGCATGAGTTTTCCCACCCTTCAAAACGTACAGGTCAATTGAGTGTAATTGCGCATTATAGGCTTGTGGGCCACAAAGGGCCTGTAACCGTGTTGTGTGTCTAAATTTAAAATTTATAAAACCACAACTTTGACCAGCCAACTTGCTCATAAATTAATCTTAAGGAGAGGCTTTCTGTGGGATGGAGACATTGATCTTCTGTGAGAGTTCTGACGATGCTTATTGCTGGGAAGCTGCTACCCCCTCCCCCCCCTCCCCCATCAATACCTTGCTCTCATGTGCTAAATGGTACTTATTTTTTTGTGACTAACAATTAAGGGACCCTAACATCATGGATCTATCAACCAAGTAAAAGCACAACGCTGGAGAAACCCAGCAGGTCAAGCAGTAGAGCAAAGATAGAGATACATAACCAACGTTTTGGGCTTGAGTCCTTCTTCAAGGTACCTTTGCTGTGTAAAGTGCACCATTTGACCTGCTGAGTTTCTCCAGCGTTGTGTTTTTACTTCAATCATGTGTTTTACATCTATCAACCAATGCCTATTTTATTTGGATGAAAATGGCATGGTTTAGCCAGTGAGACCAGGTACTTTGTATTAGATGTATGGGAATCCTTTGATTTAGCCTTCTCAGCTTGGTTACCACCCAGAAAAAGAGAAAAAAACAGGTCATTCAACCCTTCCGGTCTGTGCTGACCAATAAGGCTAGCTAGTTCCACTGAACTACTCTCATTCCATAATCCTCCAGTCCCCTCCTATTCATGTATCCAATTTATTTTTAAAACTCAAGATTGAATCTGCATTCAATGCAGCAGATGGCAACTCATTCCACATTCCTACCACTCTCTGAGTGAAAATCTTTCCCCTAATGTTCCCCTTATACTCCTCCCCTTTCAGCTTAAAGCTATGACCTCCTGTATTTATCTCCCCCAATCTAATTGGAAACATCCTACTCACATCAACTCTATCTATGCCCCTCATAATCTCATAAACCTCTATCAAATCTCCCCTCATTTTGCTTAATTCCAAAGAGTATCATCCTAACCTGTTTAATCTTTCCCAGTAACTCAACTCCCGAAGATCTGGCAACATTTTAGTAAATCTTCTCTGCACTCTTTCAATCTTAATGATATCTTACCTGCTGCTGGGTGACCAGAATTGCACACAATATTCTAAGTGTGGCCTCACCAATGACTTGAATAACTTCAACATAGCATCCCAACTTCTATACTCAATACTTTGATTTATAAAGGCTGAGATGCCAAAAGCTTTCTTCACAACCCTGTCCACATGCGATGCCACCTTCAGGAAACAATGTATATGTACTCCCATATCTCTTTGTTTCTTTACACTCCTCAATGCCCTACCATTTACTCTATATGTCCTACCCTGAATCAAAGTGCAAAACCTCACTCTTATCTCCATTAAATTCCATCAGCCATTTACTGGCCCAATTTCCCAGTTGGTCCAAATTCCTCTGCAAGCTTTGAAAATCTTCCTCACAATCCACGACGCCCCCTATCTCTATGTCATCAGCAAATCTGCTGATCCAATTCACCACGTTATCATTTATTTAGATAACAAACAATAATGCCCATATTCTTCAGCATAAAGACTCACATGATGAAGTGTTCCAGTCTGAAAAGGTGACATTTCTTTTTCTCTCACTGACGCTGCTCAACCTGCTGAGTTTCTCCAACAGGTTGTCAGAATCAGAATTTATTGTCAAGAACGTGTCATTGTTTTGCAGCAGCGTTGCGGGTGACACTATTTACATTTTTAAAAGTAAATAAATTCGTGCAAGAGAAGAGAAAGTGTAGAATCTGTGGGTGATTGTCCATTCAAAATCTGATGGCGGAGGGGAAGCAGTTCTTTTTGTGCCGCTGAGTGCTCGTCCTCAGGCTTCTGTCTCTCCTTCCTGATGGTAGCAGAGTGAAGAGGGCATGGCCTGGGTGGTGGGGGGTCCTGCTTTCTTCAGACACCACCTCTTGTAGCTGTCCTCGATAGAGTGAAGACTAATAACGTGATGGCGCTTGCTGAGATCACAACTCTGTAGTTTTTTTCCTATCTTGGGCATTTGCACCGCCATGCCAGACAGTCATGCATCCAGTCAGAATGCTCTCTCCATGGTACACCTGTAGAAATTTGCAAGAATCTTTGGTGACATACCGAATCTCCTCAAACTCCTCACGAAGAATAGCCTTCTTCATGATGGCATCTACATGGAGGTCCCAGGATAGATCTTCAGAGATGTTGACACCTAGGAATTCCATTGCTGACTCCTTGATGAGGACTGGTATGTGGTCTGCTGATCTCCCCCTCCTGAAGTCCACAATGTGTGTTTTGCTCCAAATTCCAGCGTTCTCGCATGGCTCATTTTACCATTGCTGCCCCTTTGAAAGACCTATCTAGTCAGTTTCAACCCTTTATTGAAAGTCTTTCCCCTTTCAAATGTGTTATTTATTTCCTTTAAAAACCTTTTTAGAGTCTGTTTCCTACACCCTTTCAGATTATGCTCGTTGGACTATTTGTCCTGACCTCACAATTTTTAAAACCAAATCTTTGATCTATATCTTTGTCAGTAGAAACAGGCTCTCCCAATCTACTCTATATCAACCCCATGATACTGAGGGTCTGTATATTCCCTTTGAACCTTCCCTACTTCAATGTTTTGATAAACGTGCTGCAATGCTGGTTATAGAAGTCAGTAATGGAATGTTGATGATCTAATAAAGAGTGATTGATTGTCAGATTTCACCCTAAAAATCAAAAGGTTTAGAACATAGAACAATACTGCACGTACAGGCTCACCGGTCCACGATGTTGTGACAACCTACATATTCCTACCAAAAAAAACTGAAATCCTTCCTATCTCATAACCCTCTATTTTTCTTTCATCCATGTGCCTGTCTAAGAGCCTTTTAAATGCCCTTAATGTTTCATCCTCAACTACCATCCTTGGCAAGACATTCCAGGCACCCACAACTCTATGTATAAAACATTTTTTAACCCTTACCCCTGATGTCTCCCTAAACCTTCTTTCCTTCACTTTGTCCAGATGTTGTCTGGTGTTTGCTGCTATTGCCTTGGGAAAAAGGCACTGGCTGTCCACCCTATCTATGCCTCTCAAGATCTTGTAGACCTCTAAGTCTCCTCTCATTCTTCTATACTCAAAAGAGAAAAGTCCCATCTCTGCTAACCTTTCCAATCCAAACAACATCCTGGTAAATCTTCTTTGCACCCTCTCCATAGCTTCCATATCTTTCCTAAAATGAGGTGACTAGAATTGAACACAATTCTCCAAGTGTGGTTTCACCAGAGATTAGAGTGACAACATGACCTCTCGACTCTTGAACTCAATCCCCCAACTAATGAAACCCAGCGTCCCATTGGCCTTCTTAACTATCCTGGCAATTTGTGTGGAAACCTTGAGGGATGTATGGATTTGGACCTCAGGGTCCCTCTGTTCCTCCACACTGTTAAGTATCTGACCATTAACCCTGTACTCAGCCTTCAGATTTTCCCTTCCAAAAACCATCGCCTCGCACTTCTCCGTCCAATTCCAGAGCTTGTCCATATCCTTTTGAAACTGGCAACAACCTTCAGCAATATCCACAACTCCTGCAACCTTCGTATCATCCGCAAACTTACTGGCCCACCGTTCCACTTCTTCATCCAGGTCATTTATAAAAATCACAAAGAGCAGGGGGTCCCGGAACAGATCCCTGCGGAACTCCACTAGTTACTGACCTCCAGGCAGAATACTACTATTTTTAATTTATCCAGAAACAATTAATTTGTTGGGAGCAATGAGAATAATTAAATATCTCTGAATAGATCATAGAATTTTTATCAAAGAGTTTATTGAAATTGTTTTGGGATTGAGTTATCATTTCAGCCATTGCTCAGAGTGGTTATTGCTTCTGTCTCTATATCACGAAGTTTGGGTTAAACTTGCACTCCAGATGACACAGAGAGAAGAAAAACTGGGCTGATTTTGAGCCAGGGCTTTGCTGTTTTTCACACCAACAGTCAACTCCTGTCCCTTGGGTGGACGTGAAATCCCTCCGGCCATGATTGCGAAGATAAGACATGGAAATGCTGGACGAATTCAGCAAGTCCATAGAGGGTGAAGATGTATGACCGACGTTTCGGGGCTGATCCCTTCCTCAAGGTACGAGCAAAAAGCAGGCAGGCGGCGGGGGAAAGGAGAAGACAAAAAGCGTTCATTGGATATGATGAGGAGTGGAGCAGGAAAGGCAAGAATTGATTGGGGGAGTGAAAGGAGACAGAGTGAAAGGGGGGAAGGAAGGGAGAGAGAGAGAGTTGGAAGAAAGGAGACATGAGGAAAATGGGTGTCTGGACTCCTCCCTCTCCTTCCCATTTCACCAGCTTTTTTCATACAGACACCTGTCTGTTTTGTACTCATGCCTTTAACGCCAGTAATTTATCTTTAACTCCTATCGACGCCGTGAGACCTGCCGAGTTCCTCCAGCATTTCTGTGTTGTTACTATAATCACACCTTCGTGCTTTTGAAGATCA
Source organism: Narcine bancroftii (assembly GCF_036971445.1). NCBI lineage: Eukaryota > Metazoa > Chordata > Chondrichthyes > Torpediniformes > Narcinidae > Narcine > Narcine bancroftii. The sequence continues at coordinate 11,548,353 of NC_091479.1, read as the reverse complement.
AGAGAGTTACCTCCGATGCATAATTCCTCTCGCTATATTTATTCAGAGACAGAGAGAGATTCATCTGAATCTACACCAAACATTTACACCCATACCAAATTAACCACGTTTTATTTTATTACCTCCACTTTTTCCCATCAATTCCCCCGGAATTTGACCACCCACCAACCCGCACGTCTTTGGGATACAGAGGGAGACCAGATGACTGAGGAGACCATGCCAACTCCACTCCAAAGCCAGGTCACTGGGGACTGCAAGGAGGCAGCTCCTCTGGGTGTGCCTAACCACCACCTGCATATCTCTCTGCATGTTGGTTTTTTTTAAATTAACCCCCTCATTGCTTGAGGGAACGTGAAGTTGCCCTGTCTTCCTTTTGTAGCATTGAAGACTTGCCAGACTTTTATTGCCTATAACGAACTTTGGGGGTGAAGAAAGGGACGTGAGAGACGATGAAGGAACTCAGTTTACTTTTTCCTTGCCACTGACTGGATGTCACAGAAATAGACTGCTATGGGACTGTAGCCAGCTCTGCTGTAATTCTGAATAATGTTCTACGGACATTGACACGCACATTTTCTTATCCAAGATTTACTTTGGATCAAAGCCACCCTTTACTGATTTTAGCACACATGATTATTGACCTTCTGTTCTATGTATTGCCCACAACGCACCAGTGGTTTAAATACTACATTTATGTTGGCAGCACTCCATCGAAGTGTGTAGACAATCTGTGCATAAGCTAATAAAATGTTGAGTTCAACTAAATAGTCTGTCGCTAACAAGGCTTATGTAAACTCGTACAACTTTAGGGGATCGTGCGTGCATTCTCCCTTCCTTCCTAATTTACAGCTGTGTGTTAAAGCCTTGGGAACGAACCTCGAGTTTTGAGTAGATTTTTTCAGTACCCTTTGCAATCTTAGCCTGGAGCACTTCTGAGACAGCTTTGCGTGCGGACAGGTTATCTTAATCTCTTCCTGAGGATAAGTCAGGTATCCGAACGTGGAACTGGTGTTGATTTACAGTCTGTTTAGCTCAGATTCAAAGTGTGCACAGGCGCTATCTCATTGAACTACAAAGGGACAGAGCAACAACATCTCCTGAGTAATTTTCTACAAAGGAAGAGAGCTCCCTTTGTCTGTAAACGTAATAGGTTCTAATGAGCCCTGAGAACAGAAATCACCCCCTGAGTAACATTTTAATATCTCAAATTTCACAACTGCATGACTGCTTTTAATCAGGACTAAGTAGATCTGAGTATCTGCAGTCAGGATTGAGTTATAAATTGATTCACGATGCAGTGTTGTTGCAACCATGCCTGGTGAATTTTCGGGGGGGGGCGGGGGTCAGCCCACCATTCATGAAATGTTCTGTGATGACAAATCCTGCTTTTAATTCCATAGTGGAGTGGACTGAGTGGGATTCATTGCTCAGCTCCGGAGACACTGAACTGACAGCTTTTGGGCCCGGAGTTCGCGTGTCGACTAAACCAAGAAAATGCTGATCTCCTTCACTGAAGGAAGCTGGGAAAGCAGCTGGTTCCACTGGCTTCATGGTTACCATCAGCAATACAACTTTTTAAAATTCCAGGTTTTTTTTCCAAAGTGTATATATATTGAGCATCAAAATAACTTCGTTCGCATTATAGATAGATGTACATTGTTCCCCCTTTTTAACAGAAAAATCAAGGATCCACACCACCCAGCACACACACCCTGTTCTCGCTGCTACCATCAGGAAAGAGGTCTCGGTGCCACAAGACTCACACCACCAGGTTCAGGAACAGCTGCTCCCCTCCACCATCAGACTCCTGAATGACAAACTCAATCAGGGACTCATTTAAGGGCTCCTACATTTGCACATTGATTTTTAAAAAAATGCCCTCTATTGCACAGTCAATTTATTTACATTTCTTTATTTGTTTACATCTGTACGCTGAGTCAATATTTTTTTGCACTGCCAATTAGTGGTAATTCTGCCACGCCCGCAGATAAAAGAATCTCAGGGTTGTATGTGATGTCATGTATGTACTCTGGCAATAAATCCGTAATCTGATCTGAAACGTGACGGAGACATAGATATTCACATACACCTTCAGATACACAGTCACTCCTGACCACTTTGACACCATTGCTTACAGTATCAATGGTATATTACAGATTATACTAGCGTATACAGTAAGACATTTACTCAGGAAACACATAGTTCAAAGACATAAATTTCCATTTACAAATTTATTTTTTCCAGCAGGCCCTCTTAATGTGTATTTGATTTTCTCCTGTTTAATAAAGAAACCTATATCTTTAATCCATTGTATAGTAGAGGGAATATATGGCGAGCTCTCCACTGGCCACCGTGACAGAGGTGCACCAAAGAAAAGGTACAAGGACTGCCTAAAGAAATCTCTTGGTGCCTGCCACATTGACCACCGCCAGTGGGCTGATATCGCCTCAAACCGTGCATCTTGGCGCCTCACAGTTTGGCGGGCAGCAACCTCCTTTGAAGAAGACCGCAGAGCCCACCTCACTGACAAAAGGCAGAGGAGGAAAAACCCAACACCCAACCCCAACCCACCAATTTTCCCCTGCAACCGCTGCAATCGTGTCTGCCTGTCCCGCATCGGACTTGTCAGCCACAAACGAGCCTGCAGCTGACGTGGACTTTTTACCCCCTCCATAAATCTTCGTCCGCGAAGCCAAGCCAAAGAAAAGAGTAGAGGGACCCCTCACACTCCCAGTGCAAAAAGACTAGATGTTTGAATAAAGTGCTCTCAACTCTTTCTCCAGCAAGCTTAGGGAGTTGTCAAACTCCAAATATTGCAGTCAATGGTTCAGAGTTCCAAATTAACTTTAAATAGTTTAGATAACATACTAAAGCAGCAGCTCTCAACCCTTTTTTCCCCCACTCACAGACTACCTTAAGGAATCCCTTACTAACCCCTTTACCTCCACTCCAGAACTCCTGAATATTGATACGTTGATGCCACGATGAAGGCTCAAGCCTGGAATGTTGGCTATCTATCCTTATCTTTGCAACGTACACTGTTTGACCAGCTGAGTTTCTCAAGCTTTGTGCTTTTATTTCAAGCACCGTGTCTGTAGACTATCAAATTTTACCCCTGTATTTTGGGGCACCACTCAGGTGGTGAAGATTAATTTTAATGAATTTGAAGTTAAGTGCTCCCAATTGCAAAAATGAGATTTCAACTCTTGTTCAAATTATTATTCCAGGTTTCTGCATTACTTGGCACACTAATGAATTGAAAACATAATGGAATCCCACCCCAACCTCTCTCTCAGACGGCTTCTCAGCACAGCATTGAGTTGGTACTGGTACTCTGCATCACCCATGGAGGTTAGCTAGATAGGAAGGAAGGAAGTGTGTCTTTAATTTTAGTTATTTCTCTTTCTCTATCTGTCTGTCTGTCTCTCTCTCTCTTACACACACCCACGCACACCCACCCTCTCTCCCTTCCACCCCACCCCACCCCCAGTTACCAGAGGCAGTTGTGGCCGCCAAGTCCCATTGCCTGCCAATTAGACAAATTACAGAGCAGCAGTGGCCATCAGTCAGACATTGAATACTTGTCAAGAAGCTGAACACAATATGCTGGAGGGTTGAGCAGCAAGAAATGGGAGAAAAGGAACTGTCAGCCTTCATCCTTCAAAGGAACCCTTCATCAAGGGTTAAGAGTCCGTCCTTGGAACCAGGAACCACCCCCCCCCCCCCACCCCAAACCTACAAATCACACTTCCAGCACTCCTTTAATCACTGAAGGGCTCATGTCGTGCGAGGCTCTGTCGCAATCACTTTTCCACTCCCGTCAGCTCAATCTGTGGAGCTGCGAATTGTTGGGGGGGGGGGGCGGGGGAAGTCACGTATTTGGGTGGAGGAGCATTAGGAAATCCTACTTTAACCACACCTTCTAGACGTACAGATTATTCTGTACGTTTGGCTCATTTCCAGTTCATTCAATCTGTCTACAGATAGCATCCTCATTCAGGCTGCAGTGGTTTTGGAAGCAGGGGGTGTTGAGGAACAGAAAGGGAATGAGTTTCTTTTGAGAAATGCAGCAATGTTCTTGATATCCAATACAACACAATTTACTGACTGGAGGAACAACACCTCACCTTCCATCTGGGCACCCACCAATCGGATGGAATTAACATCAAGTTCTCCAGTTTCCATTGACCTGCCCCCCCCCCACCCCTTTCTTCCCCTTGTCGCCTTTACGTCAGCATGCTCTTTCTCTCTCTGTCTCTCTCTCTCTCTCTTCCCTTTTCTCTCTGTCTCCTTTCCCAGAGCCAAAGTCAACTCTCACCTGACCATATCCAATTAACACTTTTTGTTGGTCTGGACTCCTCTCCCTGCCATTCTTCAGTCTTTATTCAGATGCCTTCCTGCTTTGCTTATTACCTTGAAGAAGGTCTCAGGCCCAAATTGTCGGTTATATGTCGTGACCTCCTATGGATGCTGCAAGACAGGCAGAGTTCCTCCAGCATTTACTGTGTGTTTTTACAGATAAGAAAACAATGTGTGGCTGGAGATAAAGGAAAACCACTCCAGAAGGCCATTGTTTGCGCAAGATTCAAACAGCTGCAGTCTTTGCATTTCACGATTTCACGACCGGATTCCCCTTGATTTGGGGTGGGGGGGGGGGGGGGCTTTTGGAAACGTTTACATGGTTAGCTGCGGCATCTGGGCAAAGCGTGAACATGCTGGAGAAACTCAGCAGATCAAACAATGTCCTTTATATAGCAAAGATAAAGATACAGAACCAATAGTTCAGGCTTGAGCCTTCATCGAGGATCAAGATTCAACATTCGTTTATTGTCAGGTAATGAAAATTTTACAAGAAATTACCTTTCGTCGACCAGAAGGCAGATGGATTTGCCATCAGCAGAAATTGGTGGGCACCTCTTGCAGTCAGAGAAAAAAAGAAGAAAAAGAGATTCTCCCCAGAGTCAATGAATTTAAAATTTAAATTTAGACATGCGGCATGGTAACAGGCCATTTTAGCCCACGAGTCTGTGTTGCCCAATTTACATCTCATTAACCTACACCCCAGATACGTTTTGAAAGGTGGGAGGAAACCGGAGCCCCCGGGAAAACCCACTCAGACACAGGGAAGAACATACAAATTCCTTACAGACAGCGCATGATTCAAACCCCGGACCCGATCGCTGGTGCTGTAAAGGTGTTGTGCTAACCACTACGCCAACCATGCCTCACTGAGTGTCCATGGATTCACCTCCAACGCTCCTATGGTCTCCACAGATTCCAATCCAAATTCCTTTTTTTTTTTCGAAACTTTATTTATTAATTTTAACATATGAAGAAAGTAAGTAATTTACGTACAGAAAAAATACAAAATAAAGTAATAGAAGTACAAAGTAACATAGTTAATACAATACCAATCTCGACATCTCCCCCTAACAACTAAAAACTAAGACTAAAAAAAAACCTATTTTTAACCCCTAAACCCTCCTTCCCCACCCCCACGATAAAGAGTGAAGAATTAATACTATTAGTATAATAAAAAAAAATAAAAAATATATATCTTAAAAAAAGATCGATATATATAAAAAACAAAAAAAAATTAATTAAGTATTAATTATTAATCCAAAAAAAATTTATTATATAAGAATATATATGAAAAAACAAAAACAAAAAGAACATAAATGAAAAAAAACAACTAATAAAAAAAACTAAAAAAAAGAAAAAAAAGAAAGAAAAAAAAGAAAACATATATATATAGAAAAAATATATAATAAAAAAAAAGTTTTTTTAAAGAAAAAAAATGATTAATTCAAACTTATTTAAATTGTATATAATCAATAAATGGGATCCCCTTTAACTCGTAAAAAGACATCTTATCTTGTATAGAAAAAGATATTCTTTCCATAACCAAACAAAACTTCATCTCTGAATACCACCTAGCTAAAGACAATACATTTCTATTCTTCCAAGTAATCGCTATACATTTCTTGGCCACTGCCAGTGCTAAGTAAATAAAAGAGATCTGGTAATTATCTAATTCTAAATCAATCAACGGTTGCATATTCCCTAATAAAAATATATCAAGGTCTAATACAATATGAAGATTATATAGATTATTAAATACAGATTGAATACCTTTCCAAAATTGTTGTAACCGATCACACAACCAAACAGCATGTAAAAAAGTACCAGAAACCTGATCACAACGAAAACAAAGATCTGACTTACTAAAACCAAATTTTTTTAATTTTTCGGGTGTTAAATATAATTGATGTATAAAACTATAATTAATCATCGCCAATCTAGCATTAATCAATTTTCCAACACTATTACGGCAGATTTCAGACCAATCTTCTTCAGTTATTGTTAAAGTTAAATCTTTTTCCCATTTCATTTTATCTTTATCCCAATCTATTTTACTTTCACTTTCCCACAAAATATGATACAAACCTGATATATAACCCTTTTTTGGAAATGAGAGCACATATTTCTCAAAATCAGTTTCAGACAGTAAATTCATTTGACGACCGCATACCTGTTTTACAAAAGATCTTAACTGATAATACACAAATATAGAATAACCACTTATATCAAATCTCTTTTGCAATTCTACAAAAGAACAAAAATTACCTTCTAAAAAACAGTCAGATAAATTATGTATTCCTTTCTTCTCCCATTGTTTCAAAATAGTATTAGATACCGTGAAAGGAACAAGTTGATTATTATATAATGGTAATCTTCCCGACCACTTATTTTTCAATCCCATTTTATGTAATTTACTTGTCCATAAATTCATTAAATGTTTCAATATTGGTACATCATAAGTTCGTAACAAATTTTTATTCCATCGAAATAAAAATTCATTTGAAAATTTTTCAGAAATAACTGCCAATTCTAGCTGTGCCCAACTAGGCGTATCTTGTGTGGCCATTAATGCGCTAAGAAATCTAAATTGAGCTGCTTCATAATAAAATTGAAAGTTAGGTAGCCGTAACCCTCCAAATTGAAAATCCCACATCAATTTTTTCAACGCCACCCTAGGAAATTTTCCTTCCCACAAAAAAATCCCTAATTACTTTATATAAATCCTTAAAAAATCTTTTTTGTAAACAACAAGGAATTGATTGAAATAAATATTGTATACGAGGAAAAATATTCATTTTTTTAGTATTAATTCTTCCTAATAAACCCAAAGGTAAATCTTTCCATTTAACTAAATCTGCCTTAATCTTCTTCATTAAAGGAAGATAATTAAGTGAATATAAATTTTGGTAGTCAGTATTAACATTAATTCCCAAATATTTAATTTGTTTCGTCCACTTCAAATTCATAATATTTCTAAACATTGAATAATCATCTTTACTAATTGATAAAATTTCACTTTTAGTCCAATTAACCTTATAACCAGATAATTGACCATAAATCTCTAAGGAATCTCAAATCCAAATTCCATTGACAACCTGAGCTCCAAATCCGAACCTCTGACGCGATTAGGAACCCTTCAGTGCTCTCGGCACCCTCTTGCATTCCCAGTTCCGATACCTGGTACCTCTTCAGCCAGTCTTCAGCAGACTGGTGTGAATCCTTTTAACTGCAGTCTCCAGCAGCCCGCAGCCTGCATGGGTTCCTCGCCTTGAGTCATCAACAGATCACCCACCTATGTGTTCGTCAGCTTCAGAGCCGCTCACTGTTACACCATTGTGGTCACTATTGATTGGAGTCATCTCCTGTGCTTCTCCAACTCAAACAAGGAATGTTCTCCCCATTTTCTGGTTCCCTGTGGTAAAAATACATAACCGACATCTCGAGCTTGAGCCCTTCATCAAGGTCTGGAAAAATGTTGGCCGGCATCTGAACAAAGGAGTTGGGGGGGGCGAGCTGTGGTCACAAAGCCAGGAGGTGATAGGTGGAGAAGGGAGGGAGGGGACAGCAGGGATCAAGGGGAGGAAGGGAAGGGGAAGGGAGGGAGGAGTTAAGATTTGGGAGAAAAAAGACCGTGTGGTTGCAGGATTTTAAATAAAGCTCTTTTAACAGGTTGTTTAAAGCCTGTTTGACTTCTGAAGGGCATTGGACCGTGGAGGAGCACCGTGCCTCTGGTCCCCCACTCTCTGTGGTTCCACCCCAGCGGCTGCCATGCCATTACAGCAGCTCTGGCAATGCTGCCATTTTCACTGCGTGTGATCATATGTGTGAAGTTTGAAGTAGTCGTGATGTGATGCCAGAAGGGAAATTTACTGGCGACACAAAAAGAGACTGTAGATGCTGGAATCGGGGGGACTTTGATCCGCTGAGTTTCTCCAGCAGTGAAACACAAGAACTACAGATGTGGAATCTTGGTCAAACAATGAGATGTTGTAGGAAAATAAAATTGGAGGAGATACACCTAGTTTTCTGTCTGGACGCTCTCCAATCAGATGACATTAACATCGACTTCTTCAATTTCTGCTAGCCCACTCCACATTCTCATAATTGTAAGGTGACTTCAGGTGATCAAGCATATGGGGTATGGTGGATCTAACACAGGGTGGGGGGCAGTGCCCTTTGACTTCTTTTCCTGTCCGACCAGTCAGATGACCCTCTCTATTACAGTGATATGACCTGGTCAATGGAGGCATCGGAGTATGGATAGGGCTGTGAAGGTTGGGTTGGGAAAGAATATTCACTTATAGATTTGGAGGATTTTTTTCTGAGAAACATGTTTTTCACACTTCTATTTCCATTCTGAAGTGTCTCCTGACCTTCCAGAGGGGTTGTTCACACGGAAGTCCAAATGTCCAGATCGCACTGCGAGCTTAGACAGAATACCTGAAGTGCGATATTTACATAGGCTGGACATGGGTCGCCACTGCGTCAACGTCGATCGTGACGTATAACCTACGTGTGATGTGCCACCGTGACAATGTCGTCAGTGACGTGAATCATCCGCATCCGAAATATCCTGCAGACAGAAGAGCGCTGCAATGTTGCGTGTTTTACGCGTCATCAATTGATCCGTTGATGCGGATCGCCTGCTGTTCAGTTTAGACAGCAGGTGTTCTATAAAAATATCTAGGGGTAAAAGAGGTAGAATTTCCAAACAGGAATGAGTTGATCTTTTTATACAGACTGCGTTCCGGAAATTTGGGAATAATTTCCCGGAATGCAGTGGCTGTGTTAAAAAACATGTGATAACATTTCTCTGCTACTTTAATGTGCTTACTGTTGGTAGTCCCAAATCTTAGAACCACACATGTTGGCAAGGGGCATTGATGCCTGATTGTCCATGAGTGTTAAATTTAAATTTTGATATACAGCACAGTAACAGGCCCTTTTGGCCCATGAGTCCATGCTGCCCAATTACACCCAATTGACCTACAACCCCCAGTACGTTTTTGAATGGTGGGAGGAAACAGGAGGACCCCCCCCCCCTCCCCGTGGAAAACCCAGGCAGACTTGGAGAGAATTTACAAACTCTTTACGGACAGCGCAGGATTCAAACCTTGGTCCTGATCGCTGGCGCTGTAACAGTGTTGCGCTAACTGCTAAGCTAAACGTGCCATCCCTGCAGTGCTCAGTTTCAGGTTTTGATCTTCAAACCCCCTTTTCTTCTGTTGACCAAAGGCCATACAGGTGTACTGAAGATCAGAATGGATGTTTGTCTTTGATGGGAAGTGGCTCCTGAATTATGGGAAGCAGTCTACATATTTCAAGGTTTTGTATTTAAGATGAGGGCAGGTTGCTAAAGGACATTTGTGTAGTAGATATTGAATCTAAGGTCCATTATTTCATTTGCTTCAGTGAACAAGTTGACGATGACTTGGAATTTGGCTTTCGAACATGCACAAGTGCACGTCTTCTACATACTAGAGCTCATCTACGGAGGTTGGGTGACTTTGGTTCTATCATTGAATAGTCTGCCATTAGTACTTAGATCACCTTCACTTCAGCAGAAACTTTATTGCAGATGAGGGGAGTCACTTTAATGACAATCACAGAGGATTAAGTGCCAAGTGTTCCTTCCAATGGTATTAACAGTCCTTCATTACAATTGCATTCATGTCTTTTGGTGGTGTGGGCCCTTTGCTGTTTGCTTAGTACAGTGATTCTCAATTTTTTTTCCCACTCACGTACCTTAAGTAATCCCTTATATACCACAGAGCACCCATGGCATCCTGTGCCATAGGAGCTGGGTGGTTTGTAAGGGATTAGATGATGGTATGTAAGTGGGGAAAAAAAGGTTGAGAACCACTGGATTAGTGCAGGCACAACCTATTTGACTTGCGTTTATCCGCACATACGACCAAATATTTTTTAAATATCTAAGGAAAAAAATAAAATTTACATGGTTTATGTTGTATTTGACAAACTATTACAGGGATACAGGGCACGTAAGAGGCAAAATGTGCGTACTTACCTTGTTAGTCGGTGTCCCGGCGTCCATAGGCTGGGCCCGGCCATCTTGATTCCTTTAGTTGGCACATGTGCAGTGGGTTCGTTTGGCACATGTGATGGAGTTAAGTGCCCTGATGATATTGAATTGGCGCCCTCAACTCTCGCGCCTGCGCCAACTGAAGGTTCCAACAGGAATCAAGATGGCTGCACCCAGCCTATGAACCCTGGAATCCCAACTAAGATAAGTACGCACGTTTTGGGTCTTACATGCCCTGTATCCTTGTTTTAGTTTGTCAAATACAATTAAAAAAAAGTCTTCAGTACTCCACGAGCGGGGGCAAAATTCCAAATTATGTGCATTCCGAGATGCGACCCAATTTCGGTAGTAAGTCGGGGAGTACCTGTCGATGAGCTTAACGGTGTCATGGCCGTTAGTGAACTCAGATATGTATGTCCCATACTGTGGTAGTGAGCCAGGAAGACCAACAGATCACCAGTCCCTTATTAGATTGAGCCTCAGTGCCATGCCCGAGAGATGAAGCTTTAGAAGAGTATCGGACAGGGTTAACCTTCCTGACCTTATCCACTGATCCTTACAGATAAAAGGAACCATATTGTAAGATGCTCTCAGGTGAGTTCTTGGTGTTCTGGCCACCAGATTTCAAGGAAAGCCAGCCAAGGAGGGGCGCAAAAGATTGGCCATTAATGTGCACCTAATGTAAGGCCGGTATCATTTTGCAGTCAGAATGATAAGCTTCTGGTTGAATTCTGTTGAAATAATCGTTGCAGATTAATACAGTTGTGAAGTGTATTCCTCCCTTGGCATCTTCCTTATCCTCTCTAATCAAAACTCGTGTCCTTCACAGTGGATGGCAGGTAATCAATAACAGGACATTGGAAAGTTTCAAACAGTGGATAAGGTCATGTGTTGGAGGAATGAACTATTTTGCTGCAATTCCAGAATTTCCTTGAAATCACATTGAGTGACAGACTTGTGGGGAACACCTGGTGAGGCAGTACAGAGGTGTGGTATTCCACCCTATACTTGGGAGGGCAGCATGTCCAGCCAACCGTTAAGACCTATCTAGAGTAACCCGTGTGGCCTATGAAGCCCAGCTGCCCACTAAATCAATGCGTCGCAAATTTGGTGGAATTTCAGGGGTTACACATTCTCAGTGATACCCCTGGGCAGCAGCCCCACACACTGCTTTAATCCACAATGTTGGCAGAGGATGCCAAGAATAAATCTTTATATTATATGTTTTCTTGATAACTTGGTTCCAGAGAGTCTATTTAAACAGAATTCTGTTTTTTCCTGTTGATGCAAAACTAGTCGAGTGGTAGCAATTTTCCATCAAAACTTTTTATCCCATATATTTTCTAATGAACTTCTGTGTCTTTTGATATTTTATGTGGTGCATTTTCTGGCACATTGTCATCTAATGTATACCAAAAACTGTAATTCTGTGGATCTAATCAATTAGTATTAAAAACGAGTCTCTGGATTTGGTTACTGCACAGTCGTCCCTGGTTCTGCTTTATAAACTTGCGCCCTAACTCACATTCAGTCATGAGTGAACAAAGAGTAGCTGGAGAAATGTAGGAGGACGGGCAGCACCTGTGGAGAGAAATGGTCAGTCAACATTGCAGGTCGGAACCCTTTGTTGAGGCTAAAGAAGGAGCAGAAATAGACCATTTAGCCCGTCGAGTCTGCCCCGCCATTTAATCATGAGCTGATCCATTTACCTCACAGCCTGGCTTTCTCCCCATAACCTAGGATGTCCTGGCTAATCAAGAACCTATCAATCTCTGACCTAAATACACCCAATAACCTGACCTCCATATCTGCCGGTGGCAACAAATTCCACAGATATACCACCAGCAAGCACAACAGGGCGAGGCAGATGTGAGCAGGGACCATGAGATGATAAGGTACTAGTCAAATTGGTCTTACCAATTACCAAGCATAAGAATTACCATTAAGTGGGAATTCTGCCTCGCCTGTAGGAAAAATAATCTCAAGGTTGTATGTACTCTGACAATAAACCTGAAATCTGAAATAAAGGTGGGAGAGGCAGAGAGACACGTCGGGGAAGAGACCATGGTGGGGGTAGGGTTGAGAAAAATAGACGGGAGCAGGCAGGCAAGGTGGAGGTGATACGCCGTCTGTCTTGCTGAGGCCCTCCAGCCTCTCTCTGTTCATTCAAGATTCCTGCATTTTGTGCCTCTCGCATCTCGTCCTATTCAGCAACATCGCGGTCTGGTATGACAACACCAATACCCCCGAGCATAAAACCCCTGCAAAAGGAAAGGGACGCAGCCCAGGACATCACAGGCAAATCCCCCCCCCCCCCCAGTCAATGAGAACATCAGAATCATCAAGGACCCTCACCACCCAGCACAGGCTCTGTTCTCGCTGCTGCCACCAGGAAAGAGGTCTAGGTCCCATATGACTCACACCGCCAGGTTCAGGAACAGCTACTCCCCTTCCACCGTTGGAAACTCAAACTCAATCAGGGACTCATTTAAGGACTCGGACTTGTGCACTTTATTGATTTTCTTTGTTCTCTCTGTATTGCACAGTCAGTTTGTTTACATTCATTATCAGTTTACAGTTATTTTATTTGTTTTCACATTTATGCTGTGTACAGTTTATTTTTTGCACTCCCAATTAGTGGTAATTCTGCCATGCCCGCAGGAATCTCTGGGTTGTATGTGGTGTCCTGTATGTTCTCTGACAATAAATCTGAAATCAAGAGTGCTCCCGTGATTACTGATCTGTGTTGGCTCCTGGTTTTAAAAAAAATCTTTTTAAAACTTCTATTCCCCTCCAGAGGCCCAAGTGTCTCTACCTCTGCAATCTCTCTAAGCACAAGTGACATCTGAAAGGACATTCTGACCATTTGATTATCCCGAAATTTAAGTGCTTCCCAATGGCACCCCTCATCTGCCAGGGAGCAACGCACTGAACCATAAAGTGCCTGAAGCAATTTTGCACTCTTAAGAAGTGCAATGCTCATTGAAGCAGTTGTTATAGTAGTTACCTCATCAGCATTATTTTAATTTGTTTCTTATTATGTTAATGTGTCTAGTTTTGACATGAATTAGGGAATGGGGACTGTATGAGGACATGATAACGCAGCATTCTCCTTGCAGCCAGATGTGGAATAAGCAGGAGGGACACAAATTGGGCAATAAAGATTCAATGATTTGCCAAGTGCAATTTCCGAGTTTGCGTAAATTATTTGAGTCTGACTCTTCTCGGTAAACGTCTCAGTTTTTGTACTGTGCCAATGGATCATTTTACATTTCCTGAACTCCACATCTTTCATACGGCTTGTGCTGTGAAACTCCGATCACAAGCAGCTGGACTCCAATATCTAAATAAGAGAAAGGCTCACATTTCCATTGTGTCTTTCACATCCCTTTGAGAAACTTCCAAGAGATTTTGCAACCAAATTTTTAAGTGCAGTTGCTGTTACAATAAATGTTACACTGGAGGCAAAAGCTGCATTGTTGTAACCAAGCTCTAAGAGGAAGTCATGCCAGGAGTTTTAGTGATTTTGGTTGAGGGATAAGCATTGGTAAAAGAACTGGGCATAGTAGCCTTCCCGCTGTACTTCAGAAGAGTGCCGTTGGATCTTTCTCATGCCCCCCCTGAAAGAACAGCCACCCCCTTCCCTCAGTTTAATGTCAGATCCAAAAGACGGCACCTCTGACAAAGCAGCCCCCACCCCCCCCCCCCTCAGCAGGGAGGTCAGATTAGATTATAAAGTGCTCAATTTTCTTCAATGGGATTTAAAATCACAACATTATGACTCACTATCCAAGAGTGCCTCCCAGTGAACCTTGGCTTGCTTTTTTTTTAAATAGTTGGAAGAAAAGAGAGACAGAGACTCCACTACCATTACTCAGTTCCTGTACACTGTTGAGATAAAAGGGTTATGTGTTATAACTGACTGTGTTATCAATGACTTTAAATACTTCATCTTGTCAACACAAAGTGACACCAGATGTGTCTTCTGAGGCATCGCGCAAATGACACTGTAAATGAACAGTTCCAGAACATGCCAATTTATCAAGGTGAAACACCATGGAAGTAAAAATGCTCTGACGCTGATCTTAACTCAACAGGAGAAAAGAGTGAACAACTCGGATGGTGTCCCTGGCACAGAGCTTTGGTCCTGCCAAATAAACAAGCAAAGCGGCAAGTGCTTTGTAAGGGTTACTGTTCAAACAAGTGTTCAAACTATGAGATATTTCTGGCTTTTAATCCATGATTTGGCACAGGCACTTTGTTTAATGTGTGAAACCACTTGCTTGATCAGCTTCTAGAAGCTATTAGGTAACCGAGGATCACATTTTATTTGATCAAACAGCAAAGGGAATAAACCGCAATGGTCTTTCATTGTTGTAACCAAGCTCTAAGAGGAAGTCAATGGGTTGAGCAGCATCAGTGAGGGGAAGGGGAATGTCCAGACCCTGCATCGTCTGAGTGAAGAGGGAAGAAAGGGGGGGGGGGGGGGGGGAGGCTGTGTGTGTGTGTGTGTGTGTGTGTGTGTGTGTGTGTGTGTGTGTGTGTGTGTGTGTGTGTGTGTGTGTGTGTGTGTTGTGTGTGTGTGTGTGTGTGAGAGAGAGAGAGAGAGAGAGAGAGAGAGAGAGGGGCCAGAAGGTGATAGGTGGAAAAAGGAGGGATGAAAGAAGGTGAGCAGATCGAACCAGGTGGGGGCGATAGAGAGGGGAGGATGGAGATAGGGGCAGGAAGGTGGAAGCAGACAATAAAAATAAAGTGAGATGGGTTGATGGTGAAAGTGGAGACACTCACTGGGTGATAAGCAGGAAGATAAAGATTCCAGTCCTGGAATTGGAAAAGTAAGAAAACGAGAGCTTCAGGGCAGATGAAACCAGGCTTGGAAGGGCATCGGATAGTTCAACATGTGGGTAGTAGGTTGATGGAACCAGGAGCGGGAAGGGGTGGGTGATGGAGTGGAATGAAAAATGGGAGATTGGGTGGCTGGAGTATGGGGAATTGGACAAAATGACAGGACCAGAGAGGGATCAGAAGGAGAGAGGTTGGGGGAAACTCAAGTTCAGATTCAGATTTATTGTTAGAGTACGTACATGACATCACATACAACCCTGAGGTTCTTTTTCCTGTGGACAAGGAAGAATTACCACTTATTGGTAGTGCAAAATAAAACTGTACACAACATATATGTGTAAACAAATAGATAACTAATGTAAACAAACTGACTGTGCAATACAGAGAGTTATAAAAAATAAAATGCACAAGTAAGAGTCCTTAAATGACTCTTTGATGGAGTTTGTTGTTGGTGGTGGAGGGGTTGCAGCTGTTCCTGAACCTGGTGGTGCGAGTCTTGTGGTACCGATAGTTCTTTCCTGACAGTAGCAGCAAGAAGAGTGTGTGTGCCAGGTGGTGTGGGTCTTTGATGATCGCTGCTGCACTCCGATGGCAGTGTTTCCCATAGATGTATTCAATAGTGGGGAGGCTTTTGCCTGTGATGTCCTGGGCTGTTTCCATTTCTTTTTGCAGGGCTTTACGCTCAGGGTTATTGTGATGCACTTTCCATCGCACATCTGCAGAAATTTGCCAGGGTTTCTGGTGTCATACCAAACGTCCACAAACTCCTGGTTTTTTGACAATGCCATTGGTGTGTTGGGTCCAGGAAAGAACTTCTGAAATAGTGACTCCCAAGAACTTAAATTTGCTCACCCTCTCCACCAATGATCACTGTATTGTACACCTCTAGCTTTCCTTTCCTGATGTCAACAATCAGCACCTTGGGTGCTTAGGTTGTTGTTGGTGCACCATCCAGCCAAGTTTTCGATCTCCCTCCTGGATGCAGACTCATCCCCTTCCTTTATACAACCCCCTACTGTGGTATCGTCGGCAAATTTGTAGATGGTGTTATTGTCGTACCAAGCCACACAGTCATAGTTGTAAGGTGAGTAGAGCAGGGGGCTAAGAACACAGTTCTCTGTTGCTTCGGTACTGATGGAATTGGTGGAGGAGATGTTCTTGCCAATCTTCACTGATTGTGGTCTTGAGGTGAGGGAATCCAGGATCCAATTA
Source organism: Narcine bancroftii (assembly GCF_036971445.1). Classification (NCBI taxonomy): domain Eukaryota; kingdom Metazoa; phylum Chordata; class Chondrichthyes; order Torpediniformes; family Narcinidae; genus Narcine; species Narcine bancroftii. The sequence goes on along the minus strand of NC_091479.1, from coordinate 11,531,891 downwards.
TACAGTGGGGTGTTGAGTCCCAGGTCTTAAGAGTTTTCTGATCAATTTTGAGGGTACGATGGTGTTAAATGCTGAACTGCAGTTGATAAAGGGCATCTGATGTATGCATCGTTGCTGTTCAGGTGCTCCAGGGCTTTGTATAGAGCCAGTGAGATGGCTGCGATATGCGAACTGGGACCGATCCATGTCCTTGCTCAGGTTACACTGAACAATCATTTTTTCATTAAAGGGTTGATTCCTGAAAAAAAAATTTGGCGATTATTATAGACATCTGCAATCTGAACAGAAGGATAATTTCAGATTTGCTGTAACATGTGGGAAGTTGGAGAAATGATACATTAACTTTTATTGAATTTAGTGTATTTCAACACATCGTGACGCTGTCACATTGCATTAGTTCAACTGACCTAAAGATGTTTTGCCGCTGTTTTTAATTTGTACTCAGCATCTGATGCCTCTCATGTCAGTGTTCAACAATAATCGGACAGCATTGATAGATTCCAGTTTCCCTGATACCTTTCACCACATTTGTCACTGACGGCACCAAGATCAGCAGGGAAGAAGTCCAAGTGCGAATGCAGAAAATTAATTTTCAATGACATGGTTTTGTATGTTTGAAGTAGACTTAAAATATGACAGGAAATTTCAAAACAGCGCATCCTCATGTGGGCCACGGAGACTTCTGACCCAATGATGTCAGGCTGGGTCTGAGGTCCTCCAGGGGTGGCGAGAAATCTGCCACTAAGGTCAGTGAGGCCATCTGGCACTTGGACACAGTCCCTATCAGACCTCCTCACAAGACGGATTCAGACTGATTCAGAAGTGTGCTTTTTTTTCTGTCTTCTGACTGCTTGTTGTCTTCTCTTCATTTTAGGACTCAAGAGGCTCCTATTTATAAGGTAAGACACATGGTATATTTCTCCTCTAAAACTGGATATGTTATTTTTGCAAAGTTTTCACCAATGGATGGGATTGCATGACTGTTTGATGTGTTACAAGTTTATTTGGGCTATTGCAGCCTTTAACGTTCAAGGAAACATAAATTGAAAACGTTGCTCAGTTATTGCCACCAGTGTTAGGTCGGAAGACAGGTGGGCCTTAGACCGAAAACTACTTTCGGACATTGTGAGGAAAAGGGGTTGTTCCTCTGCGGTCGTGTTCCATGTTAAAGTACTTATCAACTGATTTTTTTTTGGTGTTTAAATTTTGGAGTGGCAGCCAAGAATGATGACTGTGAGAGCCATTCTGTATTCGCAGGCTCTAAGTGTAACAGTAGAGATTCAATCTTTTCTTAATCCAGTCATTGTTCAAATTTTGAGGGATTTTGTTAGTTGGAGCAAGGAGGAGCTGTTTATATTGGCAGGAGGGTTGGTTACCAGATTTTAAGAATATTGGCAAGGAAACCAAAAGGGAGATGAGAATTGTTATTTTACATCGTGAGTTGTTATAATCTGGAATGCAGTGAAAGGATGGTGGAAATAATACATTTCAAAATGAGCTCACAGAGAAAAAAAAGACAAGTGAATTGAATTGCTTCATTGTCAAAAAAAGTAACCGAACCATTTTAAATTGATAGTGTTTACACTCCAAACAAAATTAAAATTATTCCAAACTTCTTTAAAAAAAACACACTAATTAAAATGAGATTGGAGGTGACAGCTAACATAAATGAAAATTTACAGCCCTCGAATCACAAAAGTAGATTATGTCTAAACTGCACGAGTTAGGAAGATTTTCAGGTGAATTTCGTGATCAACAGCCATCAAATACACGCAAAAGTGCTCAGCAAGAAAAATCTTCATTGTCCAGTGCAATCCAGAGGAAATTTACCAGAATGAATCGAGGAGGAAGTTGCATGGAGGGGCTGGAGAATCTGAGATTATTGAAGTTGAGAAGATGAACAGAATATTTACAGCAATGTTCAAAATGATTTTAAAAACGTTAATTGGGTCAACATTGAAATCTATTTCCTTTGTAGGAGAGTCGGTAAACAAGAGGGTGTAAGTTCCAGAGTATGGATAAAGGATCAAAAGAATTTTTTTTTTCTTATGTGGCAGTGACTGGTCTAACAGGAAGAATATTCAGACAGTAGGTTTCAAAGGTGATTGGAAATTGGGGACAGGGAAAGGGCAGAAAAGTGGGACCAAATATTTAAACGCCTACCGCCAACACGATGGGCCAAATAACTTCCTTTTGTGCAGAACCCTTCTCCCTTTACCCAGGATGAAGGAATAAACTGAATTACAGATGTGACAGAGTATTTAGAGGTGGCTTGGGAGGAATTGTTAGAGCAGCTTGCGCACACATGCAGAATATTTGCAGGACTTTTGCAGAACGCTCTTTGCAGAGGAGCAACAAAGTAGCAACATACCCAGTGCCTGGGAACATGTGATCTTTGCAGGCAGGGAGAAGAGTTTTGCTCTCGGAGAGGGGAGGGTGTGAAATGGAGAGAGGAGTCGCAGAAATTATTTCCAGAAGGACAAAGCTGGCAAACTTTGGAAGGCTGCCTGGTCAAAGGGGGAGACTGGCGATCTGAAAGGTGACCTGAAAGAAAGAGGATCATCTGGAGAACCATGACGGGGGCAAGTTTCGTCAGCATTGAGAAGGAATCAGTTGTGGATGTCCTGGAAAAGGAATCTCTCTTTGAAAACCAGCAAGAACCCTCCTGAGTGGTAACCATTTGCCTGTTAACCACCAAAGACTGGTGAACTTTGTTCATGCTAACTTCTGTGCACAGTCCAAGAATTGCCTGCAACCAGTGAGATTGGACTGTAATCCAAAGAACTTCTCTAATCTTAAATATACATTACACACACCTGTGCTTAGTTTTAGAGGGGGGATTAAGTAGTTAGTTAGGTAGGTTAAGTAATAAGTTAAAGTTTAATTCTGTTTTCTTGTTCAAATATAATTAAAACCAACTTTTGTTTAAGTAACCCTGTGTTGTGGTGCATATCTATTGCTGGTGGTTTTTGGGGTCCTCTGGACTCCGTAACACAGAGAAGTGGAGAGAAAGTTTGGAGAAAAAGTCAAATTGCTGGAGGAGGTCAACGTGTCAAGCAGCCTCTGCAGGGGAAGGGAAAGTGTAGATAGACTTTTGAACTCTCCTTCCTACTCTTTCACTGACCTATCAGTCCTCAACCTTCTCATTCTTACAGAGAGGTCAATTGCAAATTGGAACAGTATTATCTCATATTAAACATGGGTAGCTTACAGCCCAATAGTATGGACTAAGTTTTCCAATTTCCATCTGCCCAATCATATGGCAATCCATCTGCGTTTATTCTGTCCTGGCCTGCCCTCTCTATCCCTTCAAAGTTCAAAGTTGAGATCAGAGTACATACATGACATCACATACAACTCTGAGATTCTTTTTCCTGCGGGCGAGTCAAAATTACCATTTGTTGGTAGAGCAAAAAATCTGTACTCAAGAAGATTCTGTACATGTAAACAAATAAAGAAATGTAAATGAACTGACTGCTAATCTGAGAGAGAGAAAAAAATCAATAAGGTGCAAAATAAGTCCTTAAATGAGTCCCTGATTGAGTTTGTCGTTGAGGAGTCTGATGGTGGAGGGGTAGCTGCTGTTCCCGAACTTGGTGGTGCGAGCCTTGTGGCACCTGGTAGCAGCGTGAACAGAGCATGAAATGAGTGATGTGGATCCTTGATGATTGCTGCGGCAGCGTTCCCTGTAGATGTAACAATGGTGAGGAGGGTTTTGCCTGTGATGTCCTGGGCTGCGTCCACTACCTTTTGCAGGGCCTTCTGCTCGGGTATTGGTGTCCCCTTACCAGACCATGATGCAGCCAGTCAGCACACTTTCTACCACATCTCTGTAGATATTTGCCAGGGTTTCTGATGTCATACCAAACCTCCGCAAACTCTTGAGGAAGTAGAGGTACTGAGGTGCTTTCTTCATGATGTCATTAGCGTGTTGGGTCCAGAAAATATTCTCTGAGATGGTGACTCTCAAGAACTTAAATTTCCTCACCCTCTCCACCTATGATCCCCCGCTGATCACTGGATCGTACACCTCTAATTTTCCCTTCCTGAAGTCAACAATCAACACCTTGGTTTTGGTGACATTGAGTGTGAGGTTGTTGTTAGTGCACCATCCGGCCAAGTTTTCAGTCTCTCTCCTGACTCATTGCCCCTTTCTTATATACCCCATTACCATGGAATCACCTGCCAATCTGTAAATGGCATGGTCGTTGTGCTGAGCCCACCCCCCATCCAGTTCCACCAGCTCATCATCCTTCCCTTATCTGGTTCCACTCATCATCTTCGAGTCTCTACCTCCCCCAACACCCCTCCCCTCCCCAAACACTAGCTACATCCTGCTTCCACTTCTCCCCTCCTATCTCCTAACTCGGCACATCAACCTGGACACCCTAAACGTTGATCTCCAGATTGAGTTAGTGGTGTAGAAGGCAAATGCAATGTTGCCATTCATTCCTAGGGGCGTAGCATACAAGAACAGGGATGTAATGTTGAGACTCTATAAGGCATAGGTGAGACTTCGCTTGGAGAACTGTGTACAGTTTTTGGCACCGTATTCAATGTTGGCGTTCATTCCTAGGGGCATAGCATACAAGAACAGGGATGTAATGTTGAAACTCTTTAAGGCATAGGTGAGACCTCGCTTGGAGTACTGTGTACAGTTTTGGGCACCGTATTCGAGTTGGAGTTGGAGAAGGTTCGGAGTAGAATTATAACAGGATGAAAGGTTTAGTATACGAGGGATGATTCTCAGCTCTTGGACTGTACTGGAGTTGAAGGATGGGGGGTGGGGGGGAACATCTCATGGAGGCATTTTGAATACTGAATAGCCTGGATATGGCAAGGATGTTTCCCATGGTCGGGGAATCTAGGACAAGAGGGCATAATTTCAGGATAAAGGAGCATCAATTTAAAACCGAGATACGGAAAAATTTCTTTAATCAGAGGGTGAAGAGTCTATGGAACTTCGGCAGCTCTGGAAACGAGGTTGTTTGGTGCATTTAAGGGAGAGATGGACAGGGCACCAAGGGTTATGGGGAGAAAGCCAGGACTGTGCGGCAGGATGGATCAGCTTATGGCAGAGCAGACTCGATGGGCCTATATCTTGCACCACCTCACCTGGTCCCACCTATCATCTGCCAGCCCCTGTCTCACCTCTCCCCCTCACCTCCTTATTCTGGCTGCAGCTCCCTGCAGTGCAGGGTCCTGACTCGACAGTGCCTGTGCCATCCTCGAGTTCCACGTAACCTGCTGACTTCCTCCAGTAGTTTGTTTATTTTCTTCGCTACAGATTCCAACATCTGCAGTCTCTTGTATCTCCAGATAAAAAGATTAGATCAACTTAAAAATGTGTGTTTGGGTACAGATAACGCAGTTGCTAACCTGTGAAAGCTGTGAAAGATTAAGACCAAGTGAATAACAGCAAAAAAAAAGAGGAGGAATGGGGGGTACAAGATCGTCAGGGTTTTGGAGCTTAAGAGGTTCGCTTTTAAAAGGGAAACTCTTGATTACAATTTTTATTGAAGGGTAGAATATACTTCTCAGCATAACTATTTTTAAAATGTATTTATCTCTTGGATTCCATGGGCTGAAATGGCTGACACAAGGAGGCATAGTTTTAAGGTGCCTCGGGAGTAAGTACAGATAGTCCTCATCTTCCAACCTGCGCAAGTTACATCCACCTGCACATATGACCAAAATTTTTTTAAAATCTTTATTAAAACTACTTACAAGTTCATATTTTGTATTAAAAGTACTGTGTACTGTGGTCCCCACTCCTGGTGGCAGCCCGAATTCCATGCTCTTTCCCCCACCCACACCCCCCGGCGGCCCAAGGTCCCTGTTCCCCAATCTGTGTCTGAACCCGAGTTACAGCCAATCCTCCTGTTCCCATTATGGTTGTAAGTCGGGGGCTACCTGTGCAGGGGTGATGTAAGAGTTATGTTCTTCACATAGAGGGGCGGGGGGTGGGTGCATGGAACGTGCTCCTGACAGTGGTGAGAGAGGCAGGTATGATAGGATCTTTTAAGAGACTGTTAGATAGGTAGATGGAACTGAGATCAGTAGCACTGAGGGAAATTCTAGACAGTTGTTAGAATAGGTAATTAGATTGGCACAACACTCTGGGCTTAAGGGCCAGTATTGTGCTGTAGATTTTCTATGTTCTATATTCTATGAACTGTTACTGGGCAATGGAGTACTTATTAAAAAAATCTGATACAAGTGCTCTACATCAGTACATGTCATTCAAGCAAGGTTAATAAACATATCTTGATCTTGAATTCAACAGCCATGCTTCTGCCTTCAAATCATTCCTTGAGCTAATCCGTTTTCACCAAGGTGAAAATCATTTACTGTGGCATGATTGGTGTAGGGGTTAGCGCAATGCCTTTGCATTGCTAGCGATTAGGACCTGGGTTCAAATCCCTGTGAGGAGTTTGTTCGTTCTCCCCCGGGTCTGCGTGGGTTTTCCCCGGGAGGGGGCTCCAGTCTCCTCGTACCATTTGAAACGTAATTGGGTGGCACGGACTGGTGGACTGATATGGCCTGTTACTACGCTCTCTGTCTAAATATGTTAAAAAAAAATTAAAATGAATAGTTTGGCATGGCTGAAGGACTAAGTTTAACTAATGCTGGGCATAATGCCCTCCACTCCTCGAATGACTTTTTTTTGCAGCTGTTTATTCTGGTTTATTCAGACCAGAGGAAATCTAATACTCCTTAATTTAATAAAATGATTTTGACCTTGGTGAAAACTGATTGGCTCAAGGAATAATTTGAAGGCTATTGAATTCAAGATCAAAATACTTTTATTGTCAAGTACATAAAATATACAAAATTTGTTTTCCCCATGAAGGTATGCAAGGGGGCTCTGCTAGACCAGCACTATGGTCAAGACGAGAAAGGGAAGCAAAAGAGAGTCCCTTCAGAGTCGCCGAGTGCCCGTGGATCCCGCCGACGCCTCCTGCTGCCCCATAACCTCCGTAGCCACACAGTCCAGCAGAGAACCCGAGCTCGAGGCATGCAAGACACTCTCCTTGTCCTCTAGATCAAACCTCCTCCCTCCCCCCCACCTCTGCCCCCCACCCCCACCAATGCAGTGAGGAATCCTTGCTGGCCGTCGGCATGCTCAGGGATACTGGGTCTGATACTTGGTTTTCAGAAGCTGGCCACTAGCACTCTGCACCCTGGTGTGAGGTCTTCAGCCACCAAGCTCTGTGCTGTGCTTATTTGCATGTGAATCGTGCTACAGTGAAGAGCTTTGTTTTGCGTGTTATCCAGAGAAGTCAACCCATACAGGCAGTGGAGAAATAAAACATAAGAGCAGGAGTCGGCCATCCGGCCCGTCAAGCCTGCTCCGCCATCCAATGTGATCATGGCTAATTTGATGAGGGGCTCATCTCCACCTACCTGCCTTTTCCTCGTATCCCGTAATTCTCCTACTATGTAAAAATCTATCCAATCTTGTCTTAAGTATATTTACAGAGGTCACCTCTACTGCTTCAATGGGCAACAAATTCCTCTGGGAAAAGCAGTTCCTCCTCATCTCTGTCCTGAATCTTGAGGCTATGTCCCTTAGTTCTGGTTTCCCCCACCAATGGAAACAATTTACCTACCTCGATCTTTTCTATGTCTTTCATAATTTTATACGATTCTATAAGATCCCCTCTCATACTTCTAAATTCAAGAAAGTACTGTCCCAGATAGCTCAATTACCCCATTTACACAGAAATCCCACATAATAGGCATGTGAATGAGCCATGTTTAAAGCCAGCTTGGGTCATTCACACTGATCCAAGAAAAGCCGTGCCAGGAGCCAATATGTAACTACCTACCTTGCCGGGTAATTACCGGGATGAAAATAACCTCTCATCCCGCGTTCGTTGTGTTCACACAGGTAAGTGAAGCAGTTCAAATGAGGTTAATTCCTGTCTTTTAATGGCTGTGTAAAAGGGGTTAATCTCTCTTCATAGGTTAATCCCCCCCCTCCCCCCCCCCACCATCTCTGGAATCAACCTCCAAAGCCCGTACAACCTTCCTCAAGTAAGGAGACCTAAACTGCACACAGTCCTCCAGATGCGGACTCACCAGTACCTTGTACAGTTGCAGCATAGCTTCTCAGCTCTCAAATTCAATCCCTCGAGCAATGAAGGCTGACATTCCATTTGCCTTCTTGATCACCTGGTGCACCTGCAAACCAACCTTTTGTGATTCATGCACAAGCCCTCCCAAGCCCCTCTGCACAGCAGCAAGCTGCAATCGCTTGTCATTTAAATAATAATCTCATCTTCCATTTTTCCTTCCAAAGTGGCAAACTCACATTTACCAACATTGAACTCCATCTGCCAGACCCTTGCCCACTCACTTAACCTATCTATATCTCTCTGCAGACTCTCTATATCTTCTGCACAATTTGCTTTGCCACTCAATTTAGTGTTATCAGCAAACTTGGGTATACTACACTCTGATCCCTACCTCTTCCAAATGGTTCATGTATATTGTAGTGTTGGGTGTAATGTTACAGTAGGTCCAACCATGCAGACCATGCAACCATGCAGGGAATAGAGAAAAGTACCGTTAAACAGTGCAGGAGTATCATCTTTAGGGGTCAAGATCAATTCAAGAGTTTGATAATGTCAGAAAAGATACTGTCCTTGAATCTACAGGTTCATGTTTTCAAGCAGCCTTTTCAAAACAAATTTTTTGGACATACAGCACAGTAACAGGCTTTTTGGCCCACGAACCCATGCCGCCAAATTACATCCAATTGACTTTTGACCAGCAGTATGTTTTGAACAGTGGGAGGAAACAGGAGCCCCCAGCGCAGACACGGGGATAATGAACAAACTCCTAACAGACAGCACAGAATTCAAACCCCAGTCCCAATTGCTGGCGCTGTAATAGCATTGCGTTAACCGCTGCCCTGATGTAAGGGGGTAGAAGCGAGAGTGACCAGATTGGGATGGATCTTGATGTATGTGATAATAAGCAATTAAATTTAATTCATGTTGTTGAACAAGGCAGTCTGCAGATGCTGGGGGGAGAGTGCAACACACAGACGTGATGGAAAAACTCAGCAGATCACGCAGCATCCATTAGGGAGTAAAGGGAAATCGACGTATCAGGCCCAGGGCCAAAACGTTGGTTCCCCTTTACTTCCTATGGATGCTTTATGTCTTGCTGAGTTTTTCCAGCAGGTTTGTCGATTCAATTATAGTCAAAGAGCTCGACATTACTGAAACAGGCTCTTGTCCAGACTGACCAATGTCGTTTCACTTGCCTGCATTTAGCCTATATCCTTCTAAACCAGTCGTTCTCAACTTTTTATCCCACTCATGCACCACCTTAAGTAATCCCTGACTAATCACAGAGGTCCTATCGCAGCCACCTAAGATGGTATGTGAGGGGAAAAATAAAGGGTTGAGAACCACTGGGCTAATGTGTTTAACAAATAATACTTTTCACTGTCTGAGTCCACCCAACCCTTTCGTCTGCCCATTATCTCTGGTGTAGCTAAATCTATTTCTCAATGATCCAGTATCTCAATCTTGTCTTATATTAAAAATAAATTAATGTCACAATTGTCATGATAATGACATTTCGGGCCACAAATGTGACAACAATCACTCACACGATGGTTACAATCCACAAGATGTTTCCTTGGCATTTACCTGCCACCTAATTTGGTGTCCGCTTCATCGGAGAGACTGGGCGACGGCTTTGTCGAGCAACTTGGCTTTTTCCACCTCAATAGTGTGGATCTTCCAGTGACTACCCATTTCACTTCCCCGACCCATTCCCTCGGTGATGTGTTTGTCCATGGTCTCACGCTCTGCCAGGCTAAGACCACACGCAAATTGGAGGAACAGCACCGCATCTTCCATCTGGCCACCCTCCAACTGGATGGCATTAACATCGACCTCCCATTTCTGTTCCACCCCCATCTTCATCCCTCTATCTCCTTTCCTTTAATTTTCTCTCTCTCACACTTCCTTCTGCCTCCTTTCACAGAGCCAAAATCAATTCTCACCTTTCCTCTTATCATATCCAATTAACACCTTTTGTTTGTTGGTCTGGTCTCCCGCCCCCCACCCCCCACACCCTTTCTCTCCGTAATTTTTATTCAGACGCCTGGCTGCTTTTTGCTTACTCATTAGAAGGAGGGCTCAGGCCTGAAATGTCCTCTGGATGCTGCAACACCAGCTGAGTTCCTCCAGCATTTACTGTGTGTTCATACCTAATTTGAGTTGGTTGCTCATCCCTCTAGTTGGAGTGTGGGAATTGGAGCTGATCTGAAGCTGACTTGTATAAGGGTCGGTCACGATCCAGTGGTTTCAAATCAGTCTGGTTGTAATGCGGGCCTCTGCTTTGTTGTTTTACAGTGATAAGTGTCATTCTTCTCATCCTACAAGCCTGTCTTGAATGCATTCTAGAAAGGAATTTCCTTTACCTTGGGGCTGTTACGATTCTCCCGGTCTAACAGAAGTTAAAGCTGCAAGTTCTCCTGACAGCATTGTACCACCAATCAACCACAATCAGACAGAGTTGTGATTAATAGGCTTTAATCACATTAAAGTCTCAGCACAGCTTGCATGTCGCTGGCCCAGTTCCAAGGCAGGTACTGAGGGAGGAGTTTGGGTGAGACGGCCTTTATGGGGATACCTGGGAGGGAAGAGTCACAGGTTCAGGGGGCGGGCCAGCCCCCACAGTACATATATACATAATGGTAGCACCTCAACCATTTCTACACGGAAGGAGGGAGATGTGAACTTCTTTAGGAAATTCCAAAGGCCTTAAAGCAAGCAGCTGAAAGCATGCCCCCTTTCCAGCTGCTTCTTGGCAACTTTTAAAAAGTGATTTTTTTTTTCATGCTACAACACACCTAGCCACAATTAGCAAAGTTTTTAATGGAAAAGATACTCGATTTTGGTTGATTGGTAAAAAGCCCCCAAGACTCATCTGATTTTCTGTTTGGGCCTCTCCAGATGACGTCGATATTTCCAGTTTCTGCTAACCTACTCTCCTCTTCACCCTCCCTCCTTCCCTTCCCCTTTCTGATTCTCCTTCCCCCCCCATCCCCCTCCCTTCACCCAGCCATCCCTCCTCCCTTGATCGCTTCTGTCTCCTCCCTCCCTTCTCCACCTCTCACGTCCTGCCTTTGCGATCACACCTCTCCCACCCCCCAACTCCTTTGTTCAGATGACGGCCAACATTTTTCCATACCTCGATAAAGGGCTCAAGCCCGAAAAGTCAGTTAAGTGTTTTTAACGATGCTAATATAAAGGACACTGTTTGACCAGCTGAGTTTCTCCAGCTTTGTGGTTTTGCATTACTCATGGCCAAGAGAGTTGCCAGGAGGTCGTTTACATCCACCCAAGATCTTCCAGCAGTTCTGTGTGTTTTGACTGCAATCGCAGCATGTTTCACTCTACATCCACCCAAGTGAACAGGTAGAATCTAAATTTTCCTTCTTCCTCATACCCAGGAATGCAATAAACAGATTTGTGCTCAGATTTCTCCTGAGGCTGAGATTTGCCTCAACATTTAAATACATCATTCCCTGAAAGTGGGGTCACAGGTAGACAGGGTTGTATAAAGAGAGCTTTTGGCACATTGGCCTTCATCAATCGTAGTTTGAGTTGTAGAAGTTGAGATGTTGTGGTAAAGTTGTATAAGACATTGGGTGAGGCTAAATTTGGAGGATTGTGTGTGGTTTTGATCACCTAACTACAGGAAAGATATCAATGACTGAAAGAGTGCAGAGAAGATTGACTAGGATGTTGCCTGGACTTCAGGAACTGTGTTACAGGGAAAGGTTGAACAGGTTAGGACTTATTCCCTGGAGCATAGAAGAATAAGAGGAGATTTGATCGAGGTATTTAAAATGATCAGAGGGACACACAGAGTAAATGCAGGTCGGCTTTTTTCATTGAGGTAAGGTTAAAGGTGAAAGGGGAAAAGTTTTAGTTTAAGGGAGGGATTTCTTCACACAGAGAGCAGTAGGAGTGTGGAAGGAGATGCTAGCTGAAGTGTGAATATGGGCTCAATTTTAACATTCAAGGTACACGGATTGGAGGGGTATGGAGAGCTATGGATTGGGTCTGTGGGACTAGGCAAAATAATTCGGCGCAGACTTGAAGGGCCGAAGGGCCTGTTTCTGTGCTATTAATATTCCCCTATTCTTTCTCTTTCAGCAGACTGCAGGTTTTCACTTTCTTAAGATAAGCGTGTGGCTTTATCTTTGAGCGAGATGTGTCACGGCACTTGTGGGATGATTCCATCCACCAACAAACATTTCGACGGAACCTGTTTAGCTGTACAATGGAACATTCTGTTCATACTTCTGTATTCACAAAGGATTTGATCCTGGAACGTTTCGGGTTTGCACACACGCTAACACACACACATATATATAAACACCCCCCCCCCCATATATGCACACACCCATATACGCACACATATGCACACACACATATATAGACACACACCCGCACACACACCCACATACACATATATATGCACACAGATCCCGCACATAGATACGCACACACACCCACACATAGATACACCCAAATGCACACACACCCACACCCACATGCACACACACCCACACATAGATACACACAAATGCACACACACCCACAGACACACATGCACACACACCCACACACACCCATGCACACACACATATATATACACACCTACAAATGCACACACACCCACACACACAAATGCACACACACCCACACACACACATGCACACACACATATATATACACACACCCACAAATGCACACACACCCCACACATAGATACACACAAATGCACACACACCCACACACCCACACATAGATACACCCAAATGCACACACACCCACACCCACATGCACACACACCCACACATAGATACACACAAATGCACACACAGCCACACACGCAAATGCACACATACCCACACGCACACATGCACACACACATATAGATGCACACACCCACAAATGCACACACACCCACACACACAAATGCACACACACCCACACACATATATATACACACACACCCACAAATGCACACACACCCCACACATAGATACACACAAATCCACACACACCCACACACACACATGCACACACACACATGCACACACACCCACACATAGATACACACAAATGCACACACACCCACACACACACATGCACACACACATATATATATATACACACACCCACAAATGCACACACACCCCACACATACACACAAATCCACACACACACACACACCCACACATATATACACACAAATGCACACACACCCACACACACACATGCACACACACCCACACATAGATACACACAAATGCACACCCCCCCACATGCACACACACCCACACACACACATGCACACACACCCACACATAGATACACACAAATGCACACACACATATATAGACAGACACCTACAAATGCACACACACCCCACACATAGATACACACACATATATTCGCGCAGCCATATTTCTGCACCCCCCGTCCACCCCGCCAGTGTTTTGTGTGAAAGGCTCAAGTCCTGTTCCGGGAATGCCGGTGAGCAGCGGTGGGGTCGGAGATTGATGGAAAGAGATTTCGTGTGTAACAAGATCCAGGAATGGAGTAATTGTCCGGCCTGAACAATTGGCTATCGTGCAAGGGAGACAAAAAAGCGGGATTGCGTGCGAACGTGACTGGAGGGGACGTGAGATGCCAGAAATCTGATGGCAGGTACAGCAACTGGAACTATGCACACTTAGTCACGCAACAGCTCCGGAACACGCCTCTCCCTCCCCGACACCCTTTCCTCGCCGCGGGCATCTGCAGCCAGTTGGTGCTGCAGCTTCCAACTTGTGAAACCAAGCTCTTGCTCTCCCTGGCTGCTGCCTGGACTGCGGACTTCCCACTCTCTTGCAGGGAGATCTTGGCATCAGTTCACTCTCTGGTCCCAGATTGACAGTTCCCTTGCACGTCAGTCATTCTCCTTGAGTTATTGCAACTCTAAAGTGACAGACAACATCACATCCAACCCTGAGATTCCTTCTTTCCTGAGGGTCCTACCACTTCTGGGCAGTGCAAAAGCAAAAAGGACCAAATGTGAACAAACTGTGCACACAGAGGGGGGGCGAAACGCAATAGAGGGCCAAGGGTCCTTAAAAGAGTGAGTTTGGGGTGGAGGAGTCTGACGGCGGAGGGCGAGCAGCTGTTCCTGAACCTGATGGTGCGAGTCCTGTGGCCCCGAGACCTCTTTCCTGATGGCAGCAGCGAGAACGGAGCGCGTGCTGGGGGTGGGGATCCTGGATGATCGCTGCTGCTCTCCGACGGCAGCGTTCCCCGTAGGTGTCCTCCATGGTGGGGAGGGTTTTGCCGGGGATGTCCTGGGCTGTGTCCACTACCTTTATGCTCAGGGGTATTGGTGTCTCCCAGACCAGACCATGATGCAGTCGGTTCACACACTTTCCACCACATATCTGTAGAGATTTGCCAGGGTTTCGGGTGTCCTACCAAACCTCCGCAAACTCCTGAGGAAGTAGAGGAGCTGAAGTGCTTTCTTCGCACTGCCGTTCGTATGTTGGGTTCCTCCGAGATAGTGACTCTTGAGAACGCAAACACCCTCTCCCCCAATGATCACTGGATCATATCCCTCTAGTTTCTCCTTCCTGAAGGCAACAATCAGCTCCTTGGTTTTGGGGACATTGAGCGCAAGGTTGTTGTTGGTGCACCGTTCAGGCAAGTTTTCAGTCTCCCTCCCGTACGCTGACTCATCCCCTTCCTTTATACAACCCACTACCGTGGCATCATCAGCGAACGTCCATGCTCCTCACTAGCTCCTCTCTTTGCCCTTCCAGACCCCCCCCCCCCCATCTCCAGTCCAGATGAAGAGTTATGACCCATTACATTGGCTATTCATTTCCCTCCACAGATGCTGTCTGACCTGCTAATCTTCTCCATTTTTTTTGTTGCTTCCTTACCTCCTCTTGCAAGAGTTATGCAATATCTCACTCCAGCAGGGCGTGGTTCCCATCTGTTTCAAATAGACATCAATCAAGAAGTGTGTAATAACCTACCTCAATGACTATCAACCAGTAGAACTTACATCACCAGTGAGGAAGTGTACTGAAAGGCTGGTGATGTAGCAGATCAGCTCCTGTCTGAACAGTGACGTGGATCCGTTCCATTCGCCTCTCGTAGCAATAGGTCTACAGCAGATGCCATCTCACAGGCTACACACAAAGCCCTCGAACACCTGGACAGCAAAGGTGTAGACATCAGGATGCTCTTTATCGACTACAGTTCAGCATTTGACACCATCATCCCCTCAAAACTGATCGGCAAACTCCAAGACTTGGGAGTTAACACCCCACTGTGTAATTAGATCATGGATTTCCTCACGTCCAGACCACAATCAGTGAAGATCGGGTAAGAACTTCTCCTCCGCAATCTCCATCAGTACCAGAGCACCACAGGGCTGTGTTCTTAGTCCCCTGCTCTACTCACTTTACCCCTCCGACTGTGTGACTTGGTACGACAATAACATTATCTACAAATTTGCCGACGATACCACAGTAGGGGGTTGTGTAAAGGAAAGCGCCGAGTCTGCATACGGGATGGAGATTGAAAACTTGGCTGAACGGTGCCCCAACAACAACCTAACTCAATGTCACCAAAACTAAGGAGCTGATTGCTGACTTCAGGAAAGGAAAGCCAGAGGTGAACAATTCAGTGATCATTGGTGGAGAGGGTGAGCAAATTATAAGTTCTTGGGAGCCAGTATCTCTGAAGTTCTTTCCTGGAACCAACACACCAATGGCATTGTGAAGAAAGCACATCAGCACCTAAGGAGTTTGCAGAGGTTGGGTATGACATCAAAAACCCTGGGAAATTTCTGCAGATGTGTGGTGGAAAGTGTGCTGACTGGCTGCATCACAGTCTGGTGTGTGGACACCAATACCCCTGAGCATAAAGCCCTGCAAAAGGTAGTGGACATCACAGGCAAAACCCTCCACATCTACAGGGAACGCTGCCATTGGAGAGCAGCAGCGATCATCAAGGACCCACACCACCCAGCACACGCTCTGTACTCGCTGCTGCCATCAGGAAAGAGGTGTCGGTGCCACAAGACTCGTCCCACCAGGTTCAGGAACAGCTGCTCCCCCTCCACCATCAGACTCTTCAACGACAAACTCAATCAGGGACTCATTTAAGGACTCTTACTTGTGAACTTTATTGATTCTCTCTGTACTGCACAATCAGTTTGTTTACATTCATTATCTGTTTACAGTTCTTTATTTACATTTTCGGACGCTGCGTGAACTGCCCCTGGTACGGACCCGTTGGGACCGAGGAGCGGAGATACAATGTTCCTGCAGGGTCCAACTGCCCGGTTAACTGCCATCATCTCCACCCAGTCTTTAATGGAGCTGATGGTAGTTTTATTGAAAATCCCACGATTGCAGGGTCTGTGCCCAAGATAGCGGCACCTGTGATTGGCAGCAGCCATGAGGGGTCGCAGTCTCCAGGGGGGTTGAGGACTCCAGACAATGGGGAGACCATCCTCCGTCTGAGAAGGAGAAGCAGAGGATGCGACCCAAGGGACGGTGACCACAGCGGCGGACCCGTGAGGGGGCTCTGCAGTTGAAAGACCCGCGCATGCTGGCGACTCGAGGTGATGAACCCACGGAAGCCGGGTGCCACTGGAGACAGCGCCGGGCTGCAGACTGCTGGAGACTGGCTGGAAACTGGTTGAAGGGACGGAATCTGGATGCGAGGGGGTGCCGAAGGCGCTGAGGGGTTCCTGACTGATCTGGAGCTCGGGTTGCCAATGGTGTTGGCTGCGCAAGCTGCAGAAGCACTGGAGAAGAATCTACAGACACAAGGTGACTCAGGTTGGGATGGCAGGGGGGGTGGGGGGAGACTTTCCCTTTGCTTCTATTTCTCTGTCAGAGGCGCTTCGGGCAATTTCTGCCTATGGTGAATCTGTCTGTCTTACAGCAGGCTGAAACAAATTCATGTTATATGACCCTGTTTTATTACACTGGCAATTAATTGAATCTTGAATGTATGTGCTGTGTACAGGTTTTTTTTGTACTACCAATTAGTGGTAATTCTGCCATGCCCTCAGAGAAAGGAATCTCAGGGCTGTATGTGATGTTGTGTATGGACTCTGACAATAAATCTGAAATTGAAATTATGCAGAGGGCAACCCAGCTCAGGAAGCTCCACTCTTTGATCAGGTCCAAAACATTCCCCAGATAAAAAGAAAATCTATTGATCTTGTAACATTTTTTTTCAGGATGTGAGCTTTAATGGGTGTTAGCATTTACTGTCTAACCCGAACTGTCCCTGTAAAGGTTGTGTAAAGCTATTCTCTTCAACCACAGTGTTGTTGGATTAAGCCCCAGTGGAGGAGACAGTGAAATACAGTTCCAAGTGAGGTGCATGTGAGTTTAAGGGGAACCTGCAATTTTCTTGCACCTACCGCCCTTGGTGTTGGAGATCACACGTTCAGGAGGCGCGACCTGGAATTAGATCATGGCCTGGGTACAGTCGTGACCTCTGTCACTGTGCGGAGCTTGCACAGGTTTCCTGTTACTTCATGGGTTCCTGTTACTGCATGGGTTCCCTTCCAGGTGCTCCGCTTTCCCTCCGTGTCCCAAAGACCAGTAAGTCGGCAG
The DNA here is from genome assembly GCF_036971445.1 of Narcine bancroftii. Lineage (NCBI taxonomy): Eukaryota > Metazoa > Chordata > Chondrichthyes > Torpediniformes > Narcinidae > Narcine > Narcine bancroftii. Next base: position 11,514,193 of record NC_091479.1, on the reverse strand, counting down.
ATTAAATTAAATTTTAATACAGGGCGGTAACAGGCCATTTTGGCCCATGAATCTATGCTGCCCAATTTATACCCAATTAACCTACATCCCCGGTACATTTCGAACGGTGGGAGAAAACTGGAGTCCCTGGGGAAAACCCACAGAAACGAACAAACTCCTTACAGACACCGTGAGATTTGAACCCCAGTCCCGATCGCTGTAACGGTGTTGCACTAACCGCTACGCCAACCATGCCGCCCTGACTGTGTTGGTGAGTGCTTGAATCTGAGGGAGATGTCACTCCACCAAGGGCATCTGCAAGAGGTGGGGTCTTAAAAACGCAGCCTCTCTCTTCAAAGACCCCCATCACCCTGCCCATGCCCTCTTCACTCTGCTACCTTCAGGAAAAAGGTACAAGGGCCTGAGGACGAGCACTTAGCGGCACAAGGACAATTTCTTTCCCGCTGCCGTCAGGTTCCTGAATGATCAATGAGCCAAAGACACTCCCTCACTCTGACTTTTCGTGCAATATTTTTATTTATTGTTGTAAGATGGTTTATGTGAGTGTTTGCCCTGTGACGCTGCCACAAACAACAAATTTCATGACTTGTTCATGACAGTAAATTCTGATTCTGAACCTTTGGAGATTAAAGAGTTGAGGATTAGTGTAAATGGGTGTTTGACATGGGCTGAAGGGCCCATTTCTGTGTTCTGTAGCACTGTGATTCTTTGTGTCACAACTATTACTGAAAACATGCATATTTTGCTGTATTTGCAAATTGGCTGAATAAAAAGACATTTGGAGGACGTCCACTTTTGGTCTTACAGTGTATTTCGCAAGTGCAATTAATATCTTCTCTCCTCAGAGTAGATCTACTTCAACAAATTTGGCCTTTTGGACATGCGGGGTAGCCAACCTTTTACCATATATTTCGGTGTATAAGTCGACCGGCGTATGTCGACCCCCATTTCTCAGCCTAATTTTAAGGGTTTTCTGGTATATCTGACGTACAAGTCGATCCTCATTTTTCAGGCTGTCTGAACCTCCCAGGAACAACTCAAATTTTTTTTTTAAAGCACCCTAATCGCAAAGCTGTAAATTAAGTAAACAAAACCCTCGGCCCACCAGGCAGCAGTGGCGACGGCCCGCAGAGCTGGAGCAGTGACATTGCACTCCAGGCGGGAGCAGGAACCTCGGCCTATCAGGCAGGAGTGGTGACAGCGTGCTCAAAGTCCCAGGTAGGAGCAGTTATAGCAGTGCCCATCGGTGGGGAGGTGTCAGGGGAGTGGCAGCGCCAGCAGTGGGGAGGTGCTTCCAGCCTCGACTTGTACACCGAATTGACGTCAGTCTATTTTCTTTTCAATGACTTTAAAGTATATCTGGTATATAAGTTGACCCCTCATTTTTGAGAATCTTTTTTGGGTTTCATGACTCGACATATGCCAAAATATACAGCAGTTTTTAAATTTAGACACACAGTGTGGTAACGGGCCTTTTTGGCCCACGAGTAAATACCGGGGGTGTAGGTTAATTGAGTGGCACAGACTTGTTGGCCGAAATGGCCTGTTACAATGGCATATGTTTAAATTAAAAGTTAAAAGGTTGGCCACCCCTGCAAGTCTAGATTATTTGCTGTTCCTTCAGCTGCCCAGATCCTGAGCTCTGGAATTCACTCCTTAAATTTCATGGACTCTGCTCCTTCACAACATTTTGTTTTAACCACCTACCTCTCTGGCCAAACATTTCGTCACTGGTCCAGTATCTCCTGTGTGTTTTGGTGTGAAATTCCATGCAGTAAAAACAGCCTGGGATATTTTATCTGAAATACAGACTCCATATGAATACTACTTGTCCCAGCCACAATTAGATCAGCTCGATGAGTGGTGTTACACCAACCACCCTGCACTCAATGTTAGAAAAACCAAGGAGATGATTGTAAACTTCAGAAGGAAGTCAGGAGAGCACGAATCAATCCACATTGAGGACTCATCAATGGAGAGGGTGAAGAACTTCAAATTCCTGGGTGTCAACATCTCCATTTCTCCTGGAACCATCACGTCGATACATTCACAAAGAGGGCTTGCCTTATGAGGAGTTTGAGGAGATTCGGCATGTCACCGAAGACTCTCGTGAAGAGCATATTGGCTGGTTGCATCACTATCTAGAACAGAGGTGCCAATCTCCAGGGGGTTGTTAACCAACAAGGAAAATCTTGGAATTAACTGTCTGCACGGATGGCATAGAGGGGGGCATGGTTGGCGTAGTGGCTAGCGCAATGCCTTTACAGAGCTGGCGATCGGGACCGGGGTTCATACCTTACGCTCTTTGTATGGAGTTTGTACCTTCTTCCCATGTCTGTGTGGGTTTTCCCTGGGGGCTCCGGTTTCCTCCCCACCATTCCAAACGTTCCGGAGCTGTAGGTCAATTGGGTGTAATTGAGCGGCACTGACTCATGAAAACTATACTTGATTTATCCTTGCGCAGAATGAAAGAAGGTTAAGTGTGTGGAAGCTTACCTCTGCCTGGTATTCCAAAGTGCTCTCTAGTAGCAGAATCAGGTTGTATTCTGGTTGTGGTAAATCAGAATGTGGAGATTTCAGATTTATTGTCAGAGTACATGCAAGATATCACATACAACCCTGAGATTCTTTTCCTACGGTTCAGGCAGAATTACCACTTATTGGTAAGGCAATAAAAAAAAAAGAAATGAAACAAACTGACTGTGCAAGACTGAGAGGGAAAAAAATCAATAAAGTCCTTAAATGAGCCTCTGATTGAGTTTTTCGTTGAGGGGTCTGATGATGGAGGGAGACCAGCTCTTCCTGAACCTGGTGGGGCGAGTCTTGTGGCACCTAGACCTCTTTCCGATGTCAGCGTTCCCTGTAGATGTTCCCGATGGTGGGGAGGGTTTTGCCTTGATGATCTGGGCTGTGTCCACTACCTTTTGGAGGGCTTTATACTCAGAGGAATTGGTATCCCTATACTGGACCATGATACAGCCAGTCAGAACTTTCCATCACACATCTGTAGAAATTTGCCAGGGTTTCCGATGTCACACAAAACCACCGCAAACTCCTGAGGAAGTCAGGGTGCTGATGTGCTTTCTTCATGATGTTATTGGAATGTTGGATTTTGGAAAGATTCTCTAAGATAGTGACTCCCAAGAACTTAAATTTGCTCACCCTTTTCACCTTTGATCTCCCAAGGATCATTGGATTGAACACCTCTGGTTTTCCCTTCCTGAAGTCAACAGCCAGCTCCTCATCAAGGGCTCAGTATTGGAGAATGTAAAGAAATTCAAATTCCTGGGTGTCTGCAAGACAGGAAAAAACTCCAGAGGGTTGTTAACTCAACCTACGACATCACGGGCACCAGACTTCACTCCATCGAGGACATCTACCAGAGGTGACGTCTTAAGAAAGCAGCCTCCATCCTCAAGGAGCCCCATCATCCAGGCCATGCACTCATCACTCTGCCACCATCGGGGAAAAGGGACAGGAGCCTGAATATGAGAACAGTGGCACAGGTTCCTCCCCTCGACCATCAAATTCCTGAATGAACAATGAACCACAGGCAGAACCTTATTCAACTTTTTCTTGCACTATTTTTTATTTATTTTGTAAGGCGGTTTTTATATAAATGTTTTGCTACTGCAAAAGAACAAATTTCGTGACACGTTCATGACAATTCTCATTCTTATTTGCTGCCTAGATCCTGAGCTCTGCAATCACTCCCTAAACTTCATGGACTCTGCTCCTTCACAACAATTTTTTGCCACCTTCCTCCCTGGCCAAACATTTTGTCAGCTGGTCCAGTATCTCCTGTGTGGTTTGGTGTGAAATTCCATGCGATAAATAGAGCTTGGGATGGTTTATCTGCAATACAGATTCCATATGTATACTATTTGTCCCAGCTATGACTTCATTGCTCTGGCAGAAGTTGGAATTGATCAGCTCTCAGCTATTTATGGTTCAGCTCATTTCGGATTTCAATTCACCATCGGCCAAATCTGGAAGTCTGAACCATCAGTCAGGTTGCCCCGTGAACAGATGGGGGTCATGTTCACTTGAATGGGTAATTTTCCTTGACAAATCCTCTCTTGTCTTCATCATTTTGTTCAGGCTGTCCCCCAGCTAATGAATGGGTTGGTTTCTGGACTTCAAGACTGCAGTGTGACCAGGTTGGTAGCAGAATGTCAAGCACCGTCCACACTGAGCACTGGCGCACCTCAGGGCTGGGTGCGCAGCCCGCTCCTGTTCATTCAACTGACTCGCGACCGCATCACCAGATCCAGCCCCAACAGCGTGATCAAGTTTGCAGATGACACAACAGTCGTCGGCCTCATCACCAGCAACGATGAGTCGCCCGGCAGAGAAGAGGGGGGAAAATCGCGTGAATTGGTGCGAGAGGAACATCCTGAGTCTCAACGTGGACAAGACAAAGGAGATGTTCGTGGACGTCAGGAGGACCAGGAATCAGAATCAGGATTTATTGTCATGAACAAGTCATGAAATTCGGTGTTTTGCGCTAGCATCATAGGGCAAATGTTCATATTATGAACATCTTATGACATGATATAAAATTATAACATTAACAGTTCACGAAAAGTGAGGTCGGGTCTGTGGTTCATTGATCATTCAGGCATCTGATGGCAGAGGGGAAGAAGCTGTCCTTGTGCCGCTGAGTGCTCACCTTTAAGCTCCTGTCCCTTTTCCCCGATGGTAGCAGAGTGAAGAGGGCAAAGCCTGGGTGGTGGGGGTCCTTGAGGATGGAGGCTGCTTTTTTAAGACACCGCCTCGTGTAGATGTCCTCGATGGAGTGAAGTCTGGTACCTGTGATGTCACAGGCACCGGACAATATTATAGTGGAATGACCAGCCTCCACTATATATTAACAATTCTGTAGTGGAGGATGGTCCTTGGAGATCACTTACCTAGTCACCTATTGTGGACACACAACATCTCCTCAGTTGTCAGGAAGGCACAACAGCAACTGCACTTCCTGCGAAGATGGTAGTGGGCCAGGCTACCCGCCACCATCACGTCAACCTTCTACAAGAGCTCGATCGAGAGCATCCTGGCCGGCTGCATCAAGGTGTGGTATGGCTGTTGCAGAGAAATGGATCCAAGGTCAATCCACGGGACTATGAGTGGCAGAGAGGATCACTCCCTCCCCTCATCCACATAATCTACAAGGATCACTGTCTGAAGAGGGGGCACAAAGTCGTCGAGGACCCCTTCCACCCCGCACACAGCATCTTTCAGCTGCTCCCGTCAGGGAAGAGATCCAGGAGGATCAGAGCCAGCACCACCAGGCTGAGGAACAGCTTCTTCCCACAGGCAGTGAGAATGGTTAATGACCAAAGGAACTTCTCACACTCACCTTCCAAGACTCTCATATTTACAAAGCATTTTTTTAATTTGTACATATGAATACACGTCCTGTGTATGTATTGTTTGTCTATATGTGTTAGGTCTGGTTCTGTGTCAGCATGTTTTGCACCGAGGACTGGAGAATGCTGTTTCATTGGGTTACACTTATGTAATCAGATGACAAGAAATTTGACTTTTATAATGTCCTTAAGTGGATTCTGGCCTTGTGTCAGAAAATTCACAAAAATCACTTCGTGGCATCCTTATCTCTGAAGTATCTGCTCGCCTCCTTACAGAAAAGATGTGTAAGCTTTGGAGAAGATGCAGAGGAGATTTACCAGGATGATACCTAGATTGGAGAATGTGCCTTATGAGACAAGGTTAACAGAGCTGAGGCTCTTCTCATTGGAGCACAGAAGTACGAGAGGTGACTTAATAGATTACGAGAGGCAGAGATAGCTTGGGAAACCAGGAACCTTTTCCAGGGGCAAGGGTAGCAAACACCTGAGGACATCTGTACAAGATGAGGGGAGGAATGTTTAGGGGAGATGTCAGGGGTAAGTTTTTAAAAAAAAAGTTTATTTATAATTGTAATATATTTAATAATCAACAATAATACCAAATGTAAAACATCAGGAAAACCCCTCCCTCCACCACCCTCCCCTCTACATGTCCTATTAAACAGAGAAAGAACAAAGATTATCCCATTGTCACTGTGTACATTGTCAAAATCTTTACAGAGGTTCTACTGGCTAGTCAGTAGCGATTGTAACTCTATACTGGCACCAATGAGGTGCTTATATGCTCTAAATAAGGCTGCCAGATTTTTAGGAAGGTGTTAATATACCTTTGTGAGATGGTATGTAACCTTTTCAAGAGGGATGCAACTATTCATCTCTGAAGACCACCTATCCATGAGTAGATGGGAGTCAGACTTCCATGTTTCTGCTACGCACTTCCTGGCCACACATAATGCAATTTCTGTGAATTTAATTGGAGAATTAGTTAGTGATCTACCAACTGTGGTAAAGTTCCCCAGAAGCCAAGGCTCCTGGGAAGTTGACTCCCGTGATTTTAGTTCAAGTATCGCATAGGTCATACCATAAGAGCCTCACCTTCATGCAAAGCCAGGTAGAATGTAAAAAAGGAACCAACCTCTATACCACACCTAAAGCACATCTCTGATAATTCAGGTTTATATTGGTGTAATTTCTGTGGGGTGATGGAGAAAATTATAATGGACCAATCTATACCTGGTCTCTGACCTAGATCTGACCAGAGTTTTTCGTCAATTGTTGTGTCTAGGTCTGACTCCCATTTCACCCTAGTCTTATGTTCTCATTCAACAATAAAAAGTACATTCTAGAAATAAACATATACATTTCCTACATGGAGTAGTCATTTCAGGGCCATAATTGGGCCCTAAGCAAGGATCACAATTCAAGGTAACAGAAAAAGATCTTATTGGACAATTCATATTTCTTCTTTAGATGTTCAAGTGACATGAAAAGTCCTTTTTCGTAACAATCCTCCAGATGTTGGAATCCCTTATGATACCAGGCTTACAAAATGTTATCTTTCAAAGTCATGGATATAAGTTCATTTTGTCTGAAAGGTGTCTTTGATGGCAATCCTCTTTTCAGTCCAAAGCCTCCACCTATATTTTAACCAAATGTTTTAAAAGGGGTTGAGGGGTAAGTTTTTCTACACAGAGAGTTGTGGGTGCCTGGAATGCCTTGCCTGGGGTGGCGGTGGTGGTGGTGGAGGCAGAAACATTAGGCGCAGTTAAAAGACTCTTGGACAGGCACATGGATGCAAGGAAAGTAGAGGGTTATAGGTGTAAGGTAGGGAAGGCTTAGATAGTTAAGTATGCTTATATAGGCCAGCACAACATTGTGAGCTAAAGAGCAGTGTTCCCTCTAATTTTTAGTCGTCAGTGTGCGCAAAAACCTTACGTTGTGCAGATTATTTTCCTGCGACAAAAGTCTGTGCGCACTGAAGGCTTGTGCAAATGTGAAATTGTTTCAAGATCACTTTGGCACAGCCTCTCTCTCATGGCTAATAAATCTGTATTGGCATGCTTTAATATGATTGCATGCTACGAAGTGACGTATTTAATTAATTTAGATTTTATTCTATTCTTTATTGTTCCATTAAATAAAACGTCAGTGAGTATTTCTTATTTTTAGTGATGCAATGTTGAAATTAATTAACAATAACACCCATCAATTCACAGATTGCAACCAGCACACGTTCATTTCCTTCGTGCGCTGGTTGCAAACCGCGGGCGCATGCGCCCGCGTGCACTGCTCAGAGGGACCAGAGCCTGCACTGTCCTGATCTGTGAATGGGAGGCAAAAAATGGGAAACTCTGGGTGAACAATTCAATTATTCTTTCTTTTATTTAGTATTTATGGCAATTGTAATTTAATTATAATCATTATTATTAAGTCTTTTGAAATTATTTTTAATTTGTTCGCTTTTTAAAGGCTGGGGCCATCAGAGACATCTACAATATTTCAAAAGCCTTTGACAGTGGTATAGAGTCATCCATGTGGAATGTAGCAGACATTAGATCATGGAATGGTGCATCCAAATTCCCTATCTAAGTTTGTTGGTAATCTTCTGCTCTAATGACCCCTAGTCGTGAGTAAGTTTAGTGTGAGCGAACATCTTTTGAGCCTTCGCAGTGAGGTTTTATAAATGAATCACTCCCATGTCTGCAGGTAATACTTTAGCAAGAACGTTTTTGGAAGGAGCTGCTATTTATCTCTGTCTGAAACTCTGCCTAAAGGTTTGAAATGGTTACGCGATAATTACCTGGTTGTAAGGAACTAAAACAATTCTCTTAAAGGAAGTATCTTGACATTTTGATTATTTTTACCATGAAGCACCTTAAATGTAGATGGATCTCAGTGGGGTTGAGCAGCATCAGTAGTAGAGAAAGAAAGGTCGACATTTCTGATTGTAACCGCTCATCAAGGGTTTCGTGTTGAGCTCATGGACTTATCCAACTTCCATCCTGACCTCAAATTCACTTGGTTCATTTTTAGCAACATGCTCTCTTTGCTCAGTCTCTCCATCTCCATCTCGGGAGACAAACTCTCGACAGACATCTTCTGCAAACCTACCAACTCCCACAGCTACCTTGACTAAACCTCTATCCCCTGTAAGGAGTCCATTCCTCTGTCCCCAGGGCAAGGTCTTCCATGTTAGATCATTAGCGATGTCCTCCTTCTTCAAACAGCATAGCTTCCCCGCTACCCGCGGCCCTCACCCGCATTCCTCCATTACCTGCACATCTGCCCTGGCCCCCTCCACCCCATTGTCTTCTCCTATAATCCCACCAGCCTCTACATCCAACATATCCTGCTCTATAATTTTTTCAACCTACGTGATACCACCACCAGGCACCTATTCCCCTCTCCTCCTCTCTCTGCCTTCTGCAGGGACCATGCCCTCCGACACCCTCGTCTACTCCTCTGTCCCCACCAATTGTCCCCTTCGCACCTACCTCTGAGACTGCACTTGAGTCCACAACTCCTCCCTCACCACCATTCAGGGCCCCAAACAGTTCTTCCAAGTGAAGCAACTCTTATTTTGTGAATCTGCTGGGGTCATCTAATGCATCCGGTGCTCCCATTGTAGTCTCCTCTACATTGGAGAGGCTGGACGCACACTGGGAGATCACTTCGTTAAGTACCTCGGCCCTGTCCGCTGCAATAGCAGGAATCTCCCAGTGGCCACAATTCTTCACCCTATTCCCTTGCAGACATATCTGTCCATGGTCTCATCCACTGCCAGACTGAGACAGCTGCAAATTGAAGGAACAACACCTCATTTTCTGTCTGGGCAACTCCCAACCGGATGGGATTAACATCAACTTCTCCAGTTTCTGTTAAAACCCACCCCATCCTTGTCCCTCATCTGCTTTCCTCTAGTTTTGATGTTTTCCCTTTTCCCTCCATTTCACTGAGCCAAAATCAATTCTTGCCTTTCCTCTTATCATATCAAATTAACACTTTTTGACTGTTGGTCTGTACTGCTCCCCCTCCCATTCTTCCCCCTATTTTACCCATCCTTAAATTCAGTCACCTGAATTTTTTCACTCATACTTTGAGGAAGGTCTCAGGCTTGAAACATCGGTAATATATCTCTACTTCTTATGGATGTTGCGAGACCCGCCTAGTTCCCCCAGAATTTCTGTGTTTTGACTGCAATCGCAGCGTCTGCAGATATTCGAGTTTCAAGCCTCTGACTCACCAGGCCCATCACTTTTTTTCAATACCCAGCGCTTCATTGCTCCAATCCAGGGAGACAATTGGCTGTAGTAAATGATGAGCTGAGGAGCTGGGATTGGGCAGCAAGTGATGACTGAGAAGAGGTTGAAGGCTCACTTAACTTTTGTCTGCCCTAAGGCAATAGAGTGGCCATTGGCATTGCCTGACGCCCCTAACAATAGGAGAAAGAGAAGCAAAAGGGAATACCTCCAGTCCTCCCACAGCCTCTGCAGCCACACAGATTCCTGTTCAATCCATCGGCCACCCAGGTTCCAGATCTGACATAATCAGGAGGCCTTTAGCGCCCGAAGCTCTTCTTGCCCTCTCAAATCCCAGCTTTAATATCTGGTTCCCATGTGCCAGTGACGAGCATCCCACAGCCCGTCCGTGACTTCTGGAGCAGACAAAATGAGGACCAAGTTGGACAATTGCTGCAGAGTTCAAAATATTGTCCCTGATATTCTGGAATGTGTAATATAATTTAGAGTGGCATAATCACTTTTCTGGCAATTATGGCAGATAATATAATTCATCAAGGGTTTCGCGTTGAGCTCATGGACTTATCCAACTTCCATCCTGACCTCAAATTCACTTGGTTCATTTTTAGCAACATGCTCTCTTTGCTCAGTCTCCCCTTCTCCATCTCGGGAGACAAACTGTGTTATCCTGAATTTAGTATTCGTTGTAACTTATTGGGATCCGTGTGTTAAAACAGGATGGCATGGTTGGAGTAGTGGTTTGCGCAATGCCTTTACAGGTTCGAATCCTGTACCGTCTGTAAAGAGTTGGTATGTTACACAGAAACATAGAAGATAGGAGCAGGAGTAGGTCATTCGGCCCTTCGAGCCTGCTCCTCCATTCAATGAGATCATGGCTGATCTTAAAGTTCAGTGCCCCTTGTCTATGTGGGTTTTCCCCCGTGGGGCTCCAGTTTCCTTTCACCATTCAAAACATACCGGAGTTATAGGTTAAATCGGTCGAAATGGCCTGTTACCATGCTGTATGACTAAATTTCAATTTAAAAATCCTGCTCCACCATGCAATGAGATCGTGGCTGATCTGATGATGGGCTCATCTCCACCCACCTGCCTTTTCCCTCTCTATGTAGAAATCTATCCTTCTTTTCTTCTTTGGCTTGGCTTCGCGGACGAAGATTTATGGAGGGGGTAAAAGTCCACGTCAGCTGCAGGCTCGTTTGTGGCTGACAAGTCCGATGCGGGACAGGCAGACACGGTTGCAGCGGCTGCAGGGGAAAATTGGTTGGTTGGGGTTGGGTGTTGGGTTTTTCCTCCTTTGCCTTTTGTCAGTGAGGTGGGCTCTGCGGTCTTCTTCAAAGGAGGTTGCTGCCCGCCAAACTGTGAGGCGCCAAGATGCACGGTTTGAGGCGATATCAGCCCACTGGCGGTGGTCAATGTGGCAGGCACCAAGAGATTTCTTTAGGCAGTCCTTGTACCTTTTCTTTGGTGCACCTCTGACACGGTGGCCAGTGGAGAGCTCGCCATATAACACGATCTTGGGAAGGCGATGGTCCTCCATTCTGGAGACGTGACCCATCCAGCGCAGCTGGATCTTCAGCAGCGTGGACTCGATGTTGTCGACCTCTGCCATCTCGAGTACTTCGACGTTAGGGATGAAAGCGCTCCAATGGATGTTGAGGATGGAGCGGAGACAACGCTGGTGGAAGCGTTCTAGGAGCCGTAGGTGATGCCAACCTTGTCTTAAATATATTTACTGAGGTCATCTCCACTGATTCAATGGGCAGCGAATTCCACAGATTCACCCCCCTCTGGGAAAACCAGTTGCTCTATAGCTTTTCCTGCAATGGATGACAAAGTAAAATTCTGAGCAAGCATTATCCATTGGCAAAATAAATAGACGTTGGGTTTCGGGTTAATTTGATCACTAACTGGTTTGAAAAAGAATTGCTCTTTAATTACCAGTCATTATCTGTGCCGTATCCTAATTCACGAGGAAACTTTCAAGATCGCTGACTTCATTCACAAGAAGACTGTTGCTTCAAGAATTTAATCGCTGTCATTCAGAAATAGTTCAGCTAGTTTGCAATCTGGTTCCCATTTGGGCTCTGCTTGTTTGAGAATAAAAAGCCCTAAATGCTGGAGGAACTCAGCCAGCCTCAGTCTCCATAGAAGGTAAAGATATATCACCAACGTTTTGGACCTGAGTCCTTCCTCAAGGTATCTTCAAATAATACCTTGTTTAAGGGCTCTGGCCTGAAATGCTGTTTATATACCTTTTCCTAGCTCTATTAGCCTCTATCCTCCACCATCCAGTCGTGCCCTCTTTAATCTGTTCCCATTGGGGAAAAGGTCCAGGAGCCTGAAGACGAACACCCAGCGGCACAAGGACGGCTTCTTCCCCGCTGCCATCAGATTCCTGAATGAACCGTGAACCCCAGACACTGCCTCACTTTGACTTTTCCTTGCATTATTTTTATTTATTTTTGTCAGGTGGATGAAATAAATGTTCGCCCTGTGACGCTGCCACAAAACAACGAATTTCGTGACATGTTCATGACCGAAAATTCTGATTCTGATTCTTACCTCCTGTGGACGCTGCAAGACTGGCCGAGCTCCTCCAGCATTTCTGATTTTCTTTTCATTACAATCACAGATTCTGCAGATTTTCGTGTTTCACTTGGGCTTGCTTTTGTGTTTTCTCTTTGAAAATTTTATTTATTAATCATAATAAATCATAACCCAACCCCCCTCTAAACTACCCCAAAAGAAAGATAGAAGAGAAAAGAAAATCAAATGACTTGGTTATTTGCCATGGATTGAGACAACACCATCAGTGTGTGGGAGAAAAAAAATATTAATGATTCAACCGCATATATTCCAAATACGGGCTTCAAGTTTAAACAAAAAAGGAATAATTATTACGTGAATTATATGTTATCTTTTCCAACGGAATACAAGATCTCATCTCCAAATGCCATTGTTGAATTCTCAAGTCAGTCTCATTTTTCCAAGTAATTGCCAGACATTTTCTAGCCACGGCTAGAGCCAGTCTCAGAAAAGCAATTTGAAATTTATCTAATTTTAGCTCCAAACTCAATTTCTTAATCTAACCCAATAAAAATACAAAAGGATCAAGTGAAATTTGAAAATAACTTCTAAAAATTCCCTAAAGGTTTAACCGTGTCACATAACCAAATGGAATGTAAAAAAAGAACCAACTTCCTTATGGCATCTAAAGCATATATCAGAAGAAATAAATTTCCTTAATTTCTCCGGAGTTGAATACAATTGATGAATAAAATTATAGTGGACCAATTGGTACCTTACATTTACAATTTTAGTCATACTACCCTCACAAAGATCCATCCAATCATCCTGAGAAATAGATAAACCCAAGTCTTTTTCCCACTTTAATCTAGATTTATGAACATCCGTCTTTAGCATTTCATCCCGTAATAAAGCATACATCTGAGATTTAAATCCTATCTTGCCACCATCAGTCAGTAAAATTTAAAATTTAGACCATCTCGGTAGCCTTAAGGTATGCCCAAAATTGCCCAACAGTAATGCTTTAACTTGATAATAAGAAAAAAGAGTGTTCGAAGATATTTCATACTTTCATTTTTTGAAAGGAAATAAAATATCCCGCTTCCACCAGGTTAATTCCTTTCGGTTTCCACAACTTCAAAAGTTGATTATTAACCGTAAAAGGAAAAACCTTATTTTGAAACAAAGGTGTTTTAGCCGAAATTTTACCTTGAGTACCCATAGTTTCATTTTTTTTATTCCATAATTCCATTAAATGTTTTAACACGGGCAAATTATAATTACTTAATAACTGAGAATTCCATCGATAAATAAATGGATCCATCTTCTTCTCACCAATCTGAGATCATTCAATATTAGCCCATATCAAAGGGTTATTCACTTGAAACATCCGAATGCATACTTCCAAGTTAACTTCTGTAATGACACCCTTTCCATTTTGTCTTTCCACAGAAACTTCCTCACCAAAGCATTCAAATCTTTAAAAAGTTTTTGAGGAAAAAGATATTGAATTTGGGGAAAGATGTTAATTTTATTACGTGAATTATATGTTATCTTTTCCAACGGAATACAAGATCTCATCTCCAAATGCCATTGTTGAATACTCAAGTTAGTCTCATTTTTCCAAGTAATTGCCAGACATTTTCTAGCCACGGCTAGAGCCAGTCTCAGAAAAGCAATTTATAATACCTAACCTTAGGTATACCTAACCTTAGGTATTATAAGGTATTATCAGACCATTTAAATTTCTCAACATGCCTCCAGTTTTTGAGTGTTTGTGAAGTTAGTCTTGCACTAGAGCCTTGATAAGAGCAGTATTGCCAGAATTGTACCTGCGTCATTCAGGATAAATCAATCAGGCCTCCAGCTTCTGCCCTCTAGTGACCCCTTCTGGACTGGATTATAGAGGAAGCCCATATACCTTCAAAACTAGTCTGGAGCAGTGAAAAAATACTCGAGTTATAAGGCTCCTTTATGGAGGAAAAAAGTTGACTGTAAAGGCTGATAATCTCCGCCCTCACCTTGCTGAAGCTACCTCCATAATTGCTCGGTACGCGGTTCCAAGATCCCAAATCCGATCCTTCCTCAGGGTGGTCGCAGAGGTGGAGTGGAGTGGGGCGAGCTGATGACATCGCGATGACACTGTCTGCCCGTGACCCAGGGGTGGCAGTAACACCCCATAAGTAGCAATAGCAGTAACACCCCATAAGTGCTGGAGGTCGGAGTCCCTTGGCGTTTCCCTCAGCTGGGCAGAAGGTGGTTCAATGGCCGTCTTCGTTACCCACAATACCCCCCGCAGCTGGAACCGGTCTGCGTTTCCCAGAGTGGTTCCGGCTGCGGGGGGGATTATGGGTAATGAAGACAGCCATTGCTCAGCATGTATGTTTGACCTCACAGCGATGGGTGGTGCTACTGCACCGCTCGGCCCCCACCTCCCTCTGCTCCAGAGGACGGCTCCCGATGCCGCTCTCCATAAAAGCAACGCTGGAGCAGCATTATAGGCCTTCTCCGTAAAAGGAGAGTCCGCCTTTTTATTTTCTTCATTCAGCTGGTTGCAACACGGCATCGCTCCATAAAAAGGGCTATAGAGTCTTCATTACAAAAATTCATTACTCGTTCAGAAAAGTGAAAAACTACTTAGCGTCATAGAGTCTTACAGCACAGATTGTTATGGGGTTTCCCACAAATCTTTTGAGATATTTCAAAGCACTTTACAGCCAATGAAGAACATTGGGAAGTGTGATTACTGCTGTAAGGTAAGAGAAAGCAACTGCAAATCTATGCCCTTTATAAATTTCTCCTTCGCTCCAAGAAAACAAAACTCAACCTGTCCAATCTCTTTTCGTAACTAAAGTCCTCTAATCCAGGTAACAGTAAAAACATAGTGCTGGACAAACTCTGCAGGTCAAACAGCAAAGATTAAGATAAATAATCAATGTTTCAGGATTGAGCCCTTCATCAAGGTGAGGAAAATGCAGACAGGCGCTCGAACAAAATGGTGGGGAGTGTGGGGGAGTGGGGGTGGAGAAGTGGAGAGGAGTACAGTCCTACAGGCAGAAGGTACTGTAGGTAGATAACCACAAAAAGGTTAGGTCAAGAGGATTTTGTTTTTTGGTTTGCATCTGGGCATCAGGTGAGAAGATTTTGGGATATGCAAGAATTCTTGGGGACCTCTGACCAGTTCACATGGCATTATAGTGCAACAGAGAAGGCCTTCTCTACATCAGAGAGACTGGGCACAGACTGGGAGATCGCTTTGTGAGCATCTTTGCTCTGCATCAATGACAGGGATCTCCCAGTGACCAATCATTTCAATTCTGCACCCCACTCATGCACTGACATGTCTGTGCATGGGCTTGTGTACTGTCAAACCAAGGCCACCCATAGATTAGAGGAGCAACACCTAATATTTCCCTCTGAGCACTCCCCAACCAGATAGCATTAACATCAACTTCTCTGGATTCTGCTAGACGTTCTCTCTCTCTCCCTCATCCCTCTGTCTCCTTCCCTCCAGCTCTCCACCCCCTTCCCTCTCCATTCACAGAGCAATCCTTCCTCCCCCTGTTTGCTGACATGCCCTTACCTCCTGCCTGTAGGACTGTGCTCTTTCCCCTGCCCATTCCACCCCCCCCACCATTTTGTTCAGATGCCTGCCTACATGTTGCTCATACCTTGATGAAGGGCTCAAGCCCGAAATGTTGGTTTTGTATATTTATCTTTGCGACATAAAGTTTGAGGTGCTGAGTTTCTCCAGAGTTGTGTTTTCACTTCCACCACAGTATCTGCAGACTTTTGTGTTTTACTCTAATCCAGGTAACATCCTACTGAATCTTCTCCATCATGCAATATCTCAATTTTTGTTTTCTGTGCCCTGACCCATGAAGACAGTCGTGCCATATATCTTTTTCACCACCTTATCTACTGTATCTGCCTTGCCACTTTTGGGAACTATCCTTAGTGCCCTACCACTTACTGATTGAGTCACCCCTTGTGACCATCCCAAATGCATCACTGTTCATTGGTCAGGGGGAAGAAATTCTTGTAAAATAATGTCATGAAATCGACTAAATCAATCTCAGTAGGTCATCAAAGTCTTGGTTTTAGCATCTCATTCAAAAGATAGCACCGGCCACAATGTTCTAGTCTCACATTGGGCTGGGCTGTACTGAAGTTACTGGACCCAAAGCATCCTTAGTGAAAGAACATAAGAAATAGGAGCAGGAGTCGCCCATCCGGATCAATAAGATCGTGGCTGATCTGATGATGGGCTCATCTCCACCTACCTGCCTTTCTCCCATATCCCTTAATTACCATACTATATAGAAATCTATCCAACCCTGCCAAAACTGTGGTAGTCTCCTCTGCTTCAATGGGAAGTGAATTCCATAGGTTCAGCACCCTCTGGGAAAAGCAGTTTCTCCTCATCTCTATCCTAAATCTACGACCCTGAATCTCGAGGCGATGTCCCCTAGTTCTAACCTCCCCCAACAATGAGAACAACTTACCTACCTAAGGAAGGAATGTGATCAGCCAAGGTACCATTAACACCATTGGTATATATTAGATCCAGTGAGCTGCCTTCCTGCTGGATTGATGTAAAAATACACACCTAATGCAGCCAAGTGCATTAGCAAGGTTTGACAACACTAGTAGGTGCAGATCCATTTCACCCACTCAATCTGTTCTGCCATTAAGTATGATCAAGACTTAGCTTTGTTCCAACCTGACAGAAGATGTGACATCAAGGAACTGAATCAGATTTGTGGAGCTGGGGGAAGGAGATGGGTAATGTTATGTGGAAATTGGCAGGTCTAACGATTGAGTAGTCATGTCACCTTGCAATCTCAGGTGATGAAAAGTTATCAGCTGACTTGGTTGTAATCATCAAAATCTGCTTCCAGATACGTGGAATCCTTCACTGGCTCACCACCAGACCATTATCCAACTACAAATTAACATCAAGATACCGTACAACTCCGATTAGCCAAAATAGTTGGGACTGGGCCTATTTTGGATAAACGATATTTTCAGAGAACCGGTCATTTTTTTAAAACAGCCCAGTAGCAACAGCAAATCACTTGTAAAAGTGTTTAAACAACACCAAACAACAAGGGAAGGCTTTTAAAGCATGAAATAATATTTAATTCTCACTAAAATAAGATCAATCCAACACCAAAAAACTCAAAATTCTACTCAGACGTTTTTCCAAATTTTTTCAACCAGAACCATTTGGCTCTGAAAAAGTTTTGGATAACTGAGGACTAATGATTGTTTCCGACATCTTCATTTATCCGAAAATTTTCTAGAGGCGAAATGACATAATTTCGGCTTCGAAAATTTTTGGATAATGAGGATTTCTGATTTTAATGAAATTCTCACTTATCTAAAAATATTTTTGGAGCTAGACAGACGGGTCACTTCCGGCTCCAAAAAATTTCGGATAACCGAGGAATTTGGGTAATCCGATTTCGGATAATCGGAGTTGCACTGTATTTAAATATATAAAATTGCTGGAGAAACTCAGGAGGTCCCACAGATTCCATAGGAATCAAAGATGCATAACCAACGTTTCGGGGCTGAGCCCTTCATCAAGGTTTGAGCAAAAAGCAGGCCGGAGTCTGAATAAAAAGGTAGAGGGAGAAGCACAGGCCAATAGCCAAGGGCCATGAGTGGACATGGATGGGGGGGGGGGGGGGGCACAGGAGAGAAAAGCTGAGAACTTCTCAGGGGAAGGGGGTGGTTCTGTTAATGCAGAGCTGGAAGGAAGTGAGAGAGACAGGGGAAATTGGGATTTCCTTTATCCTTCTGTCTCCTTTCTCCGAGCTCTGCATTCACCCTCCTCTCCCAATCAATTCTGAGTTCTTCTCTCTTGCCCCCACCTATCATAGGCTGTCAGCCTATGTCCCTCCTCTGTCCTTTCTTCCTTGCTCCCCCTACTTTTTTGTTCAGATGCCTGACTACTTTTTGCTCATACATTGACAAAGGGCTCAGGCCCAAACATTCGTCATAGACCTCTATGGACACTGAGTTTCTCCAGCATGTTTATGTATTTACTACAATCACTCTGGAAGCAGACTTCCTTGTTTCACATTAAGGTACTTAAAGATACATTCAACAAAAACCTTGGTCAAAGGCATAGGTCAGTGGTTCTCAACCTTTTTATTTCCTGCTCACGCACTACGGTTAGCGTAGTAATTAGTGAAGCACAGTTTCAGCGCCACTGATCCCAGATGGAATCTGGCGCTGTCTGTATGTTCTCCCCGTGTCTGCACGGGATTTCCCCCGGAGGCTCCAATTTCCTCCCACTGTTCAAAACGTACCAGGGATATCAGTCAATTGGACAGCATGGGCCAAAAGAGCCTGTTCGTGCTGTGTCAAAATTTAAAAAAATAATTAAGTGATCCCTTACTTACCACAAAGCACCTATGGCTCAGGTCCAAAACATTGGTTATTTACAGTGCTGTCCATAATGTTTGGGACAAAGACACTTTTTTCCTTTATTTGCTCCACTTTTAAATTTGTAATCAAACAATTCACATGTAATTAAAGTGCACATCCCAGATTTTATTCAAGGTTATTTGTATACGTTTAGAAAGTACAGCACTTTTTATTTATAGTCCCCTCATTTCAGGGTGCCATGGGACATTTGGCTTCACAGGATGCTATAAGTGCTCTGTGGTTAGTAAGGGATTACTTAAGGTGGTGTACAAGGGAGAAAGAAAGGTTGAGAACCACTGTTTTAAGTAAAAAAGATGGGAGGAGATTCAGGGAAAGAACGTCAAAGCTCAGAACCTTGGAAGCTGGAAATGGCAGAGGTCTATGTTTAGAACTAAGTGAGAGGCAGAAACATCTTCGTGGGTACAGGTCAGGGGAAAATATTGTTGAGCAGGAGGAACAACAGCAGGGAAGGATTTGAAAAGGTGGCCAAGAGTTTTGACCACTGAGCCAACGGAACTGAGAGCAGAATGAGGAATAATGACCAGTTGGGAATAAAAGCAGGAATACTCAGCAGATCAAGTAGCATCTGTGGAAAGAGACACAAGAGAAAATGCCTCAGGCCGTGAAATATGAAGGTCTGCAGATGCTGTGTTTGTAGTAAAAAATGCAGAAATGCTGGAGAAACTCAGCCGGCCTCACACAACGCAAAGATAGCCAATTACATCCATTTGACCTAAGACCCCCGGTATGTTTTGAAGGGTAGCTCCCAGAGGAAACTCACACTGACTCAAGGAGAACGTACAAACTCCTTACAGACAGCGTGGGATTCGAATCCCAGTCTCGGTCACTGGCGCAGTTACAGCGTGGCGCTAACCGCTACGCCAGCCATGCTCCCCTTATACCTTCTTCAAGGAATAAGCAAAGAATGGGAAGGTGTCAGAAAAAAGACTGAAGATGGCAGAGGGAGGTGTTCAGACCAACAAAAGGATGTGATGAGAGGTGAGAAATTGATTTTGGCTCTGTGAAAGGAGATAGAGGGAAAAGGGAAGAGAGAGAGTAAGGGGAAAGGCAACAGGGGAAGATCGAAGAGCCTTCATCCTAATGAATAGGGCCTGTAGAAGTGTAGTTAGCAGTATGGATAAAGCCTTCATCAGGAGATGAGCTGATCAGTGAATATGTGATTGGCAGTGGTTACTGATGTTTGGGCAGAGTTACGAGGGAGCTATAGCCTGTGTTAGTGATGTAATGATCTCTGGGCACTCTTGGCCAGCAGGTTTATACAGTGAATGTCTTAGAGTAATTAATTGAACAGCTTTTGCTTTTTTTGTGGGAGAAATCTCCCATACTCACCTCTCACCTGAACAGCAGCTCTGTTTCTCACGTTTAGTGGGTGCTGAAATTTGATAGCAACCTTGGAAGCTGGAATGGTATATTCCATTATATAACAAGGTTACCACTTAACCATTCGGAGATCAGACAGTCTGGCTCTTTTCTTTGCCCAGATTGTAAACCAGACACTTAACGTCTTTGTTCATGTTATCATCTGCTTCTGCCAAATTGAGTTGAATGTGGTCTCTAACCACTATTTACTGCATTTTCTCACTCTTTATTGGCTCAGTAACATGTCCTTTATGGCCAACCCTTTCATGCAAATTGGCACTATATTAGAGATTGAAACACGCCGCTTAACATCCACGATGCGTTCTGTGAAATTGGGCATTATGCAATGTGGATGTTGTGCGAACACCATGTTATATATTTAGCAAAGCTATATGGGATACTGTAGAGTACCTGTAAACTTTTTAATTTGTAAGTGGAGATCAGTGTGGCGACCGACTCAGGGCTGTGGAGAGAGACGGGGTAGTGGGATCATTGTGGGGACCGACACAGAGATGTGGGGAGAGCACGGGGCAGTGGAATTAGTTGGAACTGATAAGGTCTGTGGAGAAAGAGTGGGTCAGTCGGATCAGTTTCAGACCGCTGGTAACTGAAACTGTCGAATGCGAAATTGAGGATGGGGTCTCCACTTTACGTCCCTATGGATGCTATGAAACAAACTGAGTGCCTCCAGCATTTCTCTTTGTTTTTACTAATTAGAGTTTCTGGCTAGTCAATGGGTAAAGGTAAAGGTTCCATTATTGTCAACCTCCGTGAAATTCTTTAACTTTTGTCTACCATAAGGCAGACAGAGAGTCGCCACTTTGTCCAGCTCCCCTCACAGAAACCCATAGCGCCTGGTGTTCCCGGGCGGTCTCCCCTCCAAATACTGACCAAGCCAGAGCCTGCTTAGCTTCTGAGGTCAGACCACCTAGGCGCTATGAGTTTCTGTGAGGGGCGCTGGACAAAGTGGCGACTCTCTGTCTGCCTTACGGTAGACAAAAGTTAAAGAATTTCACGGATGTTGACAATAATGGAACCTTTACCTTTACCCATTGAGCTTAGACATATTAACCAACAATCAGCAAAAATCAGCCAGGAGCTATTTATAACAAGCTTTTTAATAAAATAAAACATACCAAGTGCTTCATCTGTACGGTAGAAGTGACCAAAGATGTGGTCAAGGAGTAAGGACATCGAGAAGGGTTTGGGTCAGAATCAGATCCAGGTAATTAGCCAAAGATGTAAAGGGTAAGTGACGCTGTGTGGGACTTTGTAAACAAACATAAGGACCTACAATGGACAACAATTTTTTTTTCAAAAGGTTTGGTTCCTGAAAGAAATTGGGGATTATGCTAGACAACTTCAAGCTGAACACAAAAATAATTTCAGATTTATGTCATGTAGGAAGTTGGAGAAACATAAAATTAACTTTTATTGAATTTAGCGTGTTTAATCCCATCGTGACGCTGACACATTGCGTTAGTTCAACCAACCTAAAAATGCTTTGCTGCTGGTTTTCGTTTGTACTCAGCATCTGATGCCTCTTGTGTCAGTGTCCAAGAATAGTCGCCCAGTGTCGATGGATTCCAATTGCCTGCTTTTCTTTGGTCGCAATGTCCTGGTGAAACCTTTCACCGTGTTCGCCACTGACCGCACCAGGATCAGCCGGGAAGGAGTCCAAGTGTGAATGCAGGCAATAGATTTTCAAATGACACTTGAAGTAGACTTAACATATAACAGGAAATCATAAAAAATAGATTATACACTGTATCTAAAAAATGCTACCTGACCGTGATCAGCGGCTCAAAATCCATAAAATACACCCAAAAGTGTTCAGGAAGCAAAATCTTCGTTGTCCAGAGTTATTGAAGTAAGCATTGGAGTACAGAGTGATAAACGACTGGCTTCTAAGTGGGAATGCATGACAGTAGAAAAGTTTAATGTTCCCTCCTTCAAACAAACAAATATAAGCTAAGCATAGCACGTTCACTTCATTTATATAAATAGTTTGTGGAGCAATCCGTGGATTGAGCTGACGACTTCTCACAAGAATGCAACGAGAGCAAGGCGTGCACTGTCAGGCCGAAGGGCTGGTCACCTATCGCGACTGGCTGATTCCACGGGAAACACCTCTTCGTGCCCGGATCCCGTGTCTTGTGCATCCAGGGGCAAAGTGTCGATAGTGATACCCCGTCGTTCACCAAATATTCGCTCCTGCAGTTCGATTATGTCGTGTCTGATGTCAGCCATCAACAGCAGGAGAAAATCAAATGACCCTGGGGGACCCTGCCAAATGAAAGGAACTCCAATGCAGTAACCAATAATATTCTATTAGCCATTTTTACAGCATTATTCTCCATATTGGCCATCGATTTAATGCCAATGAGTAGGAAGCGTGCCAGCATTTGTGGCAAACCCAGTAGGTTGATCAGGATGGACAAGATTAAAATACCTCTCGCAGAACCTTTTAAAAAAATCTTAAGATGCAGGCCCTTCCAGCCTACAAGACCATGTTGCCAAATTACACCCATGTGACAAATTACCCAACTAACCCCTAATATTCCGGCTGGGCACACTCCAACCAGATAGCATTAACTGACCTCCAGTTTCCATTAGGCCTCTTCCCTGTCTCTCTTTCCCAATCCCTCTCTTTCCTTTCCTCCAGCTTCCTGCCCCTTCCCTCTCCACACAGAGGCTACCCCCCTCCACTATAACTTCTCAGTTTTTTTCCTCTTCTACCCTTCCACTCATGACCTCTTGCCTGTTCACCTTCCCTGCCGCTTCTTCCCTCCTCTCCTACCTTTTCATTCAGGCATCTGCCTGCTTTATTACTCGAATCTTGAGGACTCAGGCCCGAAACGTTGGTTTTAACCCTTTGTCTCCTATCTGCCGTGCGACCTGCTGAGTTTCTCCACCACATTGGAGCATTGTCAGTAGTTATCTTGTGCTGTAGGCGGCACGGTCGGCATAGCAATGCCTTTAAAAAGCCAGAGGTCGGGACCGGGGTCCAAATCCCGCACTGTCTGTAAGGAGTTTGTATGTTCTCCCCCGTGTCTGTGTGGGTTTTCCTCGGGTGCTCCAGTTTCCTCCCACCATTCGAAACGTACTGGGGTTGTAGGTCAATTGGGTGGCACAGACTCATGGGCCGAAATGGCCTGTTACCGTGCTGCGTGTCTAAATTTTATTTATTCTTAAATTTAAAAACCCCATATGTCTTCGGAACATGGGAGGAAGCCGGAGCGCCCAGAGGAAACCCACGCAGGTCGCAGGAAAAAAACAGACAAGCTCCTCACGGGCAGCCCCAGAATTGAACCCAGCTCACTGGCACTGAAATAAGATTGCGCTCACTGCTAAGGCCACGCTCCATCCCTGAAAACAGATGATTCTGCAACACGTTCAGTTATACTTGAATTTGCATCGGCAATACACAGCTCAGCTGTTGAGCACAGTGAAAGCATTTTACCGTGCCAGCTCTTATTAACCTTTCAATCCTGCGGTAATCCACTTCATATATTATTTGTTCAATAAACGTCTGTTTTCCTCATCGTTCGTTAACTGAGGAAACGAAACTTGTATGCTCCCTGAATTTCAGCATACCGTTTCACAAACGCCAATGAGAAAGGTTAAAACAAACTTGCTGGAATTTCTCAGTAGCTTTTCATGGCCCCACAATTTCCTCTAGCACTTCAGAATCGACAAAACACTTTTTAAGTGTTGCATTATTATAACGTTGGGAATTGGGATATGCAGATTATAATCCCAGGTACATGCGACAAAGATAAGTGTTCCACTCCTTTAACCTGTTTGTCATTCCCGGAGATAAGTTTAATGTTCCCTCCTTCAAACAAACACATATAAGCTAAGCCTAGCACACTCACTTCATTTCTTTAAGAAGTTTGTGGAGCAATCCGTGGATTGAGCTGACGACTTCTCACAAGAATGCAACGAGAGCAAGGCGTGCACTGTCGGGCCGAAGGGCCGGTCACCTATTGCGACTGGCTGGTTCCACGGGAAGCACCTCTTCGTGCCCGGATCCCGGGAGATCATTTACTTGGTTATCCCTAAAATCCCACTTTAAAATGACAGTCAATCCAATATTTGAGGATTTCCAAATAGGCGTCCAGGAGTGCTTCCTCAAGCCACTCTTGGAAGCCAAGGCCCTGACTCTCCAATCAACAGAAATCATCTCTCTTTCCACTCGATCATATGATCTGAAGCTCACAGGAATATCTGCATGTGGTGGGGTTTGCTAATTTAGTTTTTCCAGTCAGAAATGCTGTTAAACCACATTTAGATTCCTACTTAATGATACACGGTCAGTTGCTAATGTGTTGTACGGGTCAGAATAGTTGGCGCAATACCTTTACAGCGCCAGCGATTAGGATCAGGGTTTAAATCCTGCACTGCCTATAAGGATTTTGTACGTTCTCCCCATGCCTGTGTGGGTTTTTCTCGGGGGCTTCCGATTTACTCCCATCGTTCAAAACGTTCCGGGGGTATAGGTTAATGGGGTGTAAATTGGGCGGCACAGACTCGTGGGCTGAAATATCCTGTTGCCGTGCTGTATGTCTAAATTTAAAATTAAAATTTGAGCCGCATTAGGCTAAAGCAAGAATTTAGGTTCCTTCATCCCTCAGTGCAGTAATTCAGATTTTGCCCTGCCTGCGGAACACACCATTGCAACTGCTATCACTGATCACTTCATGTCGCTGATACTGAAGGTAAAACCGCAATTAAAATATACGGGTAGTCCCTGACTTACAATGGGGTTCCTTTCCGGCACTCCCATTGTAGGTCGAAAAAAATCATAACTCGAAAAAGAATTCCGCACCTTCCTTTTTTATAATTAAGTGTTGAATACAACGTGTTGAGTGTTGAATGCAGCGACCGTGAGTGTAGTTGAGTCAGCATCGCAAGAGAGAATGCTGTACGCTACTCTCGTGCGTGATGCTGTCATCGCCTAAAATTGTGCGAGAGTAGCCTGCCTCATATCACAAGCACGGGGACGTCAGAACTTGAAATCAAAAGTACGGATCTGGACCATTGTAACTTCGAAAATTCAAAGTTGGACCATCGTAGATCGGCGACAATCTGTAATTTCGATGTGCGGAGTTGAGACAGCAATTCATTTTGCACGTGATTCATACACGGACAGACTGATCTTTTCTTCCTATTTCTTTCAAATTCCATTTCTGTTGTCGTTTCATCTCAATGCTTTTGTAGACTTCCTGTGTTGAAGTTAAAAGCACTTGTGCATGTCAGTAATCTATGCGGTGTACCATCAAAGTTGCATTAAACTGGAGAGAAAACAAAATATTTCCAGGTGTAGCAGCTGTTGCTTTTGTGCAAGTGCTGTTGAGACGGCATAAGAGGCTTCTCCCTACACGCAATTCTAGGCATGGGCATGAGTTAACATCTTATGCTGGAAACGCTCAGCACGTCGAGGTATTGATGGAGTGTATAGGTGTGGAGTCTTTAGCAGAATGGGGATTGCAGGACATACCACACACACAAAAGCTGTACAGTAAAACCCCTGTTATCCAGAATTCAAGCAACTGGCAAAAGAATAGGTACAAAATACAGCTTTAATTTGGTGGGCTTTGCCAATTAAGCAACACGCAATCTCAGACAACTGGAATATTCACTTATCCAGCACCTACCATTCCCCATAGATGCCAGATACCAGGGGTTTTACTGTATATAACACAACACACACATGACTCGTGTGACATATAGACACACGCATATTCATCCAGCTGCGCTGGATGGGTCACGTCTCCAGAATGGAGGACCATCGCCTTCCCAAGATCGTGTTATATGGCGAGCTCTCCACTGGCCACCGTGACAGAGGTGCACCAAAGAAAAGGTACAAGGACTGCCTAAAGAAATCTCTTGGTGCCTGCCCCATTGACCACCGCCAGTGGGCTGATAACGCCTCAAACCGTGCATCTTGGCGCCTCACAGTTCGGCGGGCAGCAACCTCCTTTGAAGAAGACCGCAGAGCCCACCTCACTGACAAAAGGCAAAGGAGGAAAAACCCAACACCCAACCCCAACCCACCAATTTTCCCCTGCAACCGTGTCTGCCTGTCCCGCATCGGACTTGTCAGCCACAAACGAGCCTGCAGCTGACGTGGACTTTTTACCCCCTCCATAAATCTTCGTTCGCGAAGCCAAGCCAAAGAAGAAGAACCTACTCAATGCACACATCAAAACAAAATATCTGGCACAGGGTTTAAATGAATAATAGTTGTTTTTTCCTTCCATACTGTAAAGGGTGCTGGGCGATATACTAATGGCGTCAAATGCAATTGACCTACGGACTCGGTATGCTTCAAATGGTGGGAGGAAACTGGAGCACCCAGAGGAAACCCACACAGACACGGGGAGGAACGTACAAACTCCTGACAGAAAGTTTGGGGTTCGAAACCGCGGTCCTGATTGCTGGAGCTGCAGCAGTGTGGCGCTAACCGCTACCCTAACCGGCCAGTAAACCTGATTCTGATTTTGTGAGTGATCAAAGCCCATGCCTCTCAACCACAACTTATGCAGATCACAACCACAGGGAGCATCTGTGGAGAGAGAAACCGAGTTAGCATTTCGGGCTCGCCACCCTTCTTCAGATGTTGCCTGATGTGCTTAGTGTTTCCAGCCCTTTGTTTCAGATTTCCACTGCCATTTATATAGCATAGGAGCAAAGATAAAGCAAAGAGCTTTATCAAACAAAACATGAAACAGAGAAACACAAATGTATATTCAAGTGAAGAACATTTAAAAAATAACTGGTGCAGAATTGGAACCTGATGCCTGATTTTGGGAGCTATCTATAAGAATCTAAGGAGGCTTGCAGAACATATTGAAGGATAATTATCAGTTTTGCAGTAAATATAAACCCTCTGAGAAGCACAAGAGGATGTTCATTGTTCAAGACATTTTTTAAAAATCAAAGCAGACTTAGGCCGCATGCCCGCTCTGCCACTCAATAACATCTTTTACTCTCAAGGGCCCTCACCACCCAGGCCATGCCCTCTTCACACTGCTTCACAGGGGCCTGAAGACGAACAGCCAGCGGCACAAAAAAACAGATTTCTGAATGGACAATGAACCACAGACAACATCTCACTTTCTCTTCTCTTTGCGCTAATTTATTTTTTAATGTAATTTATTGCGATATCTGCACCACAACATAATGAATTTTGTGACATGTTCATGATAATAAAATTCTGATTCAGCGTCAGAAACATGCCCCATATTTATTGGGCCAGAAAAAAGTCCATTTCCCAACTAATGCTTTTTCTCTGATCTCGTTCTCCCTACAAACCCGTCACTTCCACTATATCCTGCTATTCACTTGCACGACGGGGATAAGTTGGAGAAATACATCTTTGGATGCGGGAGCAGGCTCGATGGGCCGGATGGCCTGCTCCTACTTCTTATGAGAATAGGAGCAGGGGTAGAAAAGCATGCAAACTCCACACAGACAGTGTCACAGGTTGGAACTCCGAGAACATAAGAAACAGGAGCAAGAGTTGGCCATTCGGCCCATTGAGCCTGCTCTGCCTTTCAGTGAGATCATGGCTGATCTGACGATAGGCCCATCCCCACCTACCTGCCTTAATTTCCCTACTTGGTAAAAGATCTATCCAATCTTGTCTTAAAATATGTTCACAGAGGTCGCCTCCACTGCTTCAATGGACATCAAATTCTAGATTCATCACCCTTTGGGAAAAGCAGTTCCTTCTCATCTCCGTCCTAAATCTACTCCCCTGGATCTTGAGGCTGTGTCCCCTAGTTCTGGTCTCCCCCACCAATGGGAACAACTTACCTATCTCAATCTTATCTATGCCTTTCATAATTTTATACATTTCTATCAGATCCTCTCTCATTCTTAAATTCCAGCGAGTACAGCCCCAGACAACTCAATCTCACCTGATAGGTTAACAGGAAATAACCTCTAGAATCAACCTGACGAACCTCCTCTGAACTGCCTCAAAGCCAGTACATCCTTCGAGGCAGCCCCTCCACTCGCTACACCAGTGAGCTGCTGCCCCATTTACATACAAAACTCCAATACCCAAAAGGTTGGTCAAAGAGGTAGATTTGTAAAGAAGGAATGGGAGGTGGAGAGGTTTAGGGAGAAAATTCCAGAGTTTAGGAATTCGGCAGCTGAAAATACAACTTCCTTTGTTGACGCAATTAAATTTAGGGTTGAGGAGATGGTTGGAGTGAGAAGAGTCAGGGATCACAGAGATAGGAGGCCCAAGGTCATAGATGGATCGAGGCCTTTAAAGTCAAGTCATTGCTAATCAGAAGTCACCAAATGCCTTTTAACACAGGGATAATGGACACAAGAGTTGGCATGTTAGGACACAGACAGCAGAATTTTGGATGAATTCTAGTTTGCACAAAACAAAATGCTGGAAAAACTCAGTGGGATTAACAGTACACTTATGTAGCAAAGGTAAAAATTCATCACCGACGGCAGGCATCCGAACAAAAAGATGGGGGCGGGGGGGGGTGGCAAAGGCAGGAGATGGTAGGTGGAAAAAGGAGGTAGGGACAGCAGCGATTGGGGGGGGAGGAGGGATCACTGGGTTAGTAGAGGGAGGGAAAGAAGGGGAGAACTGGAAAGGGGGAGGGGAAAGAAAAGGCGAGCAAGTTTAGAGGAAAGCAGAGAAGCCATCTGGCTGGAGGGTGCCCAGATGGAAAATAAGGTGTTGTTCCTCCAATCTGCGGGTAGTCAGGGTGGAACAGTACATCAGGCCATGGAATGACATGTGAGCGAGGGAGTGTGACTCAGAATTGAAATGGTTGGCTACTGGGAGGTCTCTGTTGTGGCAGAGTGTCTACAGATTTTTGTGATTTACTTCTAGCTTACAGAATCTAGAAGAAATAGACCACAGGATGATGGCTAGAAATAGTCATTTCTTGAGGTAACAAATGCTTGGGTAAGGGTGTCAGCACCTGATGAGCTAAGGGAGTGGGAAGGGCAGAATGGAATTCTTCAGAGGTGGGGGCTTACTGCTGGAGTGGATACTTGTTGTGAAGTGGATCTGAAGATGAAATTTGATACCGAGATTGACAACAGACTGGTTCAAATTTAGAGTGTTGCCAGAGCAGTTAGAGGTGTGGGAAAAGAACTGCAAAGAGGGTTTATATTTTGTGGCATTGATGGTTACGTTTACTTATGCAGTTTATTGTCTGTCAAGGCTAGTTAGAAATAGATAGAGCAGAGCATTTATATTCGTCTCAGATATCACGGTTATAAAACATCACCACATGTTTTGCATGACTTTGCTCCCTGGAATGCTCTCACTTCAGTCTATTTCACGTCATTCTTTTCACCAGGCCCAGTTCGCTTGTTTCCCCCGCCTTCTGTCCCAATGTTCCTCACACGAGGAAGGCTAGTGAGAATCCGGGGAGAGTGTTTACTGAAAACACCACAACTGAGGTTGCGAGGCAAGAGTAAATAGAATTAGTAAACCGTTGTGAGAAATCAGGCATGATCCCATTAAATAACAAAATGGATTTTTTAAAAATTCATCAATGGATTCCAAAACATTGTCAAATTTTAGCTTCCCTTGAAGGTAATGCCGAGCCACCTTCCTCAATCACTACGGCAATGGCTGACCCATAAATTCCCTTTGATAGGACCACTGGCCCAATCAATATGGTGTCATGAGTCACCATTTTACAGTGAGTGTGGAATACAGTAAAACCCCTGGTATCCGGCACCTATAGGGATTGGTAGATGCTGGATAAGTGAATGTTCCAGTTGCTTGTGGTGAGACTGGTGAAATAACAGCAAGGTGCGCTAATTTTAAACCTGTATTTTTTTACCTGTTGATTTTCTGCAATTTATTTTTTGCCAATTGGTTGAGGCTACCAGTGCTTGAATTCCAGATTATAGGGGTTTTTACTACACCTGAAACAATGAATTTCCTCCCTGATGTTGGTGAGTGAAGTGGGTTTGACAATAATCTGGTCACTTTGTAGTCACCAATGCTAAAACAAGATTTCTTTTAATTAGACCATAAGACATAGGCCCAGAAATAGGCTATTCAGCCCATCGAGACAACCCCACCATTCAATCACAAGCTGATCCATTTTCCCCACTCAGTCCCACTGCCCGGCCTTCTCCCCATTACCTTTGATGCCCCAGCTCATCAAGAACCTATCAATTTCTGCCTTAAAAACCCCCAATGACAAGGCCTCCACAACCACCGTAGCAGCAAATTCCACAGATTCACCACCTTCTGGCTGAAGAAATTTCCCCGCATTTCTTCTCTGAGTAGACACCCTTCAATCCTGAAGTTGTGCTTGCCTGTCCTAGACTCTCCCACTGTCGGAAACCACCTTTCTGCATCTACTCTGTCCGTGCCTTTCAACATTCAAAACGTTTTAATGACTTCCCGCCTCATTCTCCTAAATTACAATGTTATTCTTGGATTTGAGATTTTTTTTTAAACTGTATTTAAATTGCACCATCCCATGGTGGGGGATTTGAACTTGTTTCAAAAAAAAATACCGCAGACGCTGGAAATCTAAACACAGGAAATACTCAACAGGCGAAGGCTCGTCTATATGAAACATCGGCCCTTTTTCTCTTCCCACCGATGCAGCCTAACTTTGTGAGTACTTTTAGGAATTTATGTTTTTATTTTGAGCCTGTTTCCCTGGATTGTTAGCCCAGACTTCTGGGTTGCATGTCAGTAACTTAATCACTGCACATCTTAAGACTGTGTCAATGGGACTAACTGAGGTGCTTAACTGTAAGTCAGCATGGGCAAGTTCTCGGAACAGCCAGACTCGAAGCTCTGTTTCTGAGCTGTAAAGCCCTAAGTGTCTACTCAATTGTCGTACAATGTTGCGGTGCTAATTCATTTCTCAAAGTGCCCCAACCGAGGACCTTCCCTTATCCACCTCCTACCTCCTGCCTTTGGGGGCCATGCTCTTCCTTCTGCCCCTTCCTCCCCTCCCCCACCATTTTGTTCAGGCGCCTGCCAACATTTTTCCATTCCTTGATGAGGGGCTCAAGCCTGACACGTGGGTTATGTATCTTTACCTTTGCTACATAAAGAGCTCTACTTGAGGTGCTGGGCTTCTCCAGAGTCGTGTTTTGAACTTTATGCTGTTTCCTAATTCTAAGTAAGATCTAAGCCAACCATTCTCAACCTCTTTTTTTGGCCAATTAGGACTCTGCTCAAAATTTACGGACTACTTTCCCTGTGAAGCAGACGTTTAGTTGGTCTTTTATGTACTTTAATCCTACCGACTGCAGAAAAAACATTTAAAAAATTTTATGATTTCAGTCTGTGACTCCTCCCCACCCCCCCCCCCAACTTAAGAATGGCTATGGTCCCCATTAAGAAGTGGCTGATATTTCAAAGCTATTCTGAATTATGTGCCACGGTCAGTATGCCTGGGCACCAAAACAGAGATGCTTTGTTTATTGTCCCAATGAAGACAATAATGTTCATTTATAGGTTCATGAACAACTCCAACATTCGAACTTGGGGATTGCGCAATTAATTTTACAAATATCTTGTCTAAATTCTCAAAAATCTTTTCATTAATTGTTGTTCCTTTCAAAGCCAACTTAAGAATATAAGAAATAGGAGCAGGAGTCGGCCATTCGGCCCATCAAGCTGCTCTGTTATTTAATGAGATCATGGCTGATCTGATGATAGGCTCATCTCCACCGACCTGCCTTTTCCCCATATATCTTAATTCCCCTACAATGTAAAAATCTTCCACTCTTGTCTTAAATACCATATAGACTTGTGTAATAGTTGAGTTTAGGGGACCAATTTTTCGGGTCAAATTTGGGTATTACTTTTGACCACAGTAAGTACCTGAGAGGTTCAAGGTGTTGCGAGCTTGGATGTCTGGGACCGGGGCATTAAGTCCGCATTCGGGGCATTGGTAGGTCAGCTGGGGCAAGGATCCACAGTCGGGCCGTCAGGAGCTCGATGGGCAGGCAGTCGGAGTGTCGGGAGCTCCGCTGGGTGGGTGGCCGGGGTGAGGATCCGTGGTCGGGGCATCAGGAGCTTTGGTGGGCAAGGGCCAAAAATGCGGGGGGGTGGAGACTCATACAGAAGACATGCTATTTTTGGGCCAAAAAAAAGGTGGGTCGACTGTTCCATGGGATCGACTATTACATGAATAAATACGGTGTATCTACTGGGGTCGCCTCCACTGCTTCATAGATTCATCACTCCCTGGTGCTTCCCTTGCTTCTTATTACAGAGCCACGGCAAATCTGGATGATGCCGTTCATTGCTGGTTTGCTAATTTGGACTGTACGTTAAAGGACAAACTGTGGTAATAGTATCTATGTCACCCAATTGCAGGTTTAGTTGCTGTTAACAGATGAATACTTCCTTTCAGTTTCCCTGTCATGTAACAATGAACCTGAATTTGACCCCCGCATGAAATGACTGCCTTCCTTTCAGTGTTCTTTGACTGGAGGGAATCCACAGGCATTCCTTTCCACATTTCTGTGCTGATCTTGAAGTGCACAAACAGAGGGCAAATTATTCTAAGACACTCTTGGTTCTCTTACTGGTAAGCCCCGCGGTCCAGGAGGTCCCCGCTCACCCTGGAAGAGAACAGTAAAGTTTATAAATTAATGGTTGGCCCTCAAACTAAACACCAGGTCTAAACTGCTCACATTTCTTCATGATCACTGAGAACAGAAATAGAACGCACTATGCAATATCACCACTGAACCATTTATTAATTGAAGATGCCGGTGTTTCCAAAGTTTAAACTGAAAAGGAAACCTCTTTGTAAAAAGAACAAAGGATTGAACCAAAAAACGTTTGTGATTGGCATCAGAAATTTCACTTCTGCGATGGTCCTCTTACGTTTTAAGGAGTTTAAGGAAAATCACTACGCTGTTGAATATGGTGGCGGACTGCTGGACACTGTCTCAAGACTGGCTGGGGGTGGGGGGGGGGGGTGGTTACCAGGTATCGGAACCGGGACACCAAAGGCGCTGCAGGCTTCCGAATCATGTTGCCGGTCTGGATCTGGAGCTCGGCTCGCCGATGGTTTGCACTGGGCTCCGTGTGGGCAGCAGAGGCTGCGGGAGCGCTGGAGGTGAATCCCCAGACACTCACCGACTCTGGGGGAGGAACCCTCTTTTGCTTCCCATTCTCTGACTGTAATATAACACTGTTTTTATTACATGACAATACAAGTGCTCCTTGACTTACATTCCAGCAAACCCATTGTAAGTCAAGAAAAGAATACCGCACCTACCATTTTTATAATTAAATTTATTCCACACTGAAAAGGAACCATTACCGTACACAGCTGAAAGCACGCTGGGCATGAGGAAGGTTTGAAACATCGAACTAAAATTAATGGCTGGATGGTGAAAGTAGGATTCTGCATCTCACAAGCGTGGGAACAGATCAGATTTTGAAATTGAAGGTATGGATTCTAACCATCTTAACTCTGGACCTTCGTAAGTAGGGGAGCACCTCACCTGTAAATTGAATCTTGAGCCTTGAATTCTCAAAATTCAAAAGTTCAAATTCTATCAGATTTCTACTGGCATGCCATGCTGTGGAATGTACTGCATTTATGCCCTGGTTTGGCAACCTCAATGGCCAGGAACACAAGTAGCAAACATAGCCAAGTCTAAACATGGGCACCGACTTCCCAGCCATTGAAGTCATCCACGTGAGGAGCTGCCTCAGGAAGGCTCTATTCTCGCTGGTACCTTCAGTCAGAAGGAACACCAGCTTGAAGTCTGGCACCTCCGGGCGCAAAGCTATCACTACCCTCATGGAAAGATGAATTCACGATCACCAAAGATCCAACTGCACCACCGACTCAGGCCATTTATTGTACTTTGGGCAACTGAGGATGTTTGTTAATCATTTTTAATTTTTTTTTCTTTTTTTTTCCAATCTTTTTTATTAATCATGTTATAGGGGGACAATATGAGGAGAAAAGGAGAACATAATCAAAAGGGACATCATATAATATAACATATTGCATTACAGCATAATGTTCTCATCTCAAACTGAAATCTTCAAAAAAAAGATAAAATTATGATATAAAATCCCACCTCATCTAAGAAAAAAGAAACTGGGCAGCCAATCCTGAGAATTTATTAATAAAAATTAATCACCAACAAAGAGAAAAGAAATAAAATTAAATATAGTCTGGGAAGGGAAGATATTTTTAAAAATCTCTGTCGTTACCGTGTGTTTTATGTACTTGGGAGGCTGCAGTAACTAAAGACTTTCAAGGTACTTGGGTTTATGTATTTATGTTTAGAAAAGGCTCCATAAGTAACCCAGGAAATTGTAGGCTGGTGAGCCTGACGTCAGTAGTCGTTAAATTATTGGCATCCTAAGATCAGATATACAAGTATTTGGAGAGCCAGAAACTGATTCGGGATGGTTAACGTGGTTGGCTGTGTTTAACCAATCGGTTAGAGTTTTTCGAGGAGGTTACCAGAAAATTTGATGAAGGAGAGGGTGTGGATGCTGTCTACATGGACTTTAGTAAGGCCTTTGACAAGGTTCCAGATGGAAGGTTTGTCAGTGTTCTTGATGAGATAGTAAACTGGATTCAATAATGGCTATACAGGAGAAGCCAGGGTATGGTCGTGGATGATTGCTTCCGAGACAGGAGGCCTGTGACTAGTGATATGTCTCAAGGATCAGTCCTGAGACCATTGTGGTTTGTCATCTATATCAATAATCTGGATGATAACGAGGTAAATTGGATCAGCAAGTGTGCAGACGACACAAAGGTTCGAGGCATCGTAGACAGTGAAGAAGGTTTTCAAAGCTGGCAGAGGGATCTGGACGGGCTGGAAAAATGGCCTGAAAAATGGCAGATGGAATTTAATTCAGACAAGTGTGAAGTGTTGCATTTTGGAAAGACAAATCAAGGTAGGACATGCACGGTAAATGGTAGGGCACTGAGGAGGGTGGTACAACAGAGGGACCTGGGAATACAGATACAAAGTTCCCTGAAAGTGGCAGGGTTGTAATAAGAGAGCTTTTGACACATTGGCCTTCATAAATCAAAGTTCTGAGAATAGGAGTTGGGATGTTATGGCTAAGTTGTATAAGACATTAGTGAGGACAAGTTTGGAGTACTGTGTGCAGTTTTGGCCACCGAACTACAGGAAAGATATCAATAAGATAGAAAGAGTGCAGAGAAGATTTACTAGGATGTTGCT
This sequence comes from Narcine bancroftii, assembly GCF_036971445.1. Lineage (NCBI taxonomy): Eukaryota > Metazoa > Chordata > Chondrichthyes > Torpediniformes > Narcinidae > Narcine > Narcine bancroftii. The sequence continues at coordinate 11,479,008 of NC_091479.1, read as the reverse complement.
GGGTCTTCAGGAACTAATTTACAGGGAAAGGTTAAACAGGTTAAGACTTTATACCCTGGAGCATAGAAGAATGAGGGGAGATTTGATAGAGGTATTTAAAATTATGAGGGGTATATACAGAGTAAATGCAAGTAGGCTTTTTCCACTGAGGGTGGGTAAGATAGAAACCAGAGGACATGGGTTAAGGGTGAAAGGGGAAAAGTTTAGGGGGAACATTAGGGTTAACTTCTTCACACAGAGGTGGGAGTGTGGAACGAGCTGTCAGCTGAAGTGGCTCAATTTACACATTTCAGAAAAATGTTACTTGGTACATGGATGGGAGGGGTATGGAGGGCTACACAGGTCAGTGGGACTTGGCAGAATAATAGTTTTGCACAGACTAGAAGGGCTGAAGGGCCTGTTTTCAGTGATGTAATGTTCTATGGATCTATGTATAGGACAATCAACAAACTTAACAATGGATTCGGTCCAAATAAAAAGTTCAATAAAGACTGATCATAAAGGAGCAATAAAGTTTAGAAAACATCTCAGCTTCTAAAAAGTCCTCCAAGCTAAATTCCGTAATTGGATGTTGGGTTTCCATTTGGTAACCATTATCTCGTGCAGATGAACATTGCTCAGGTCACTTCCAATCTACTTCAATTTAGTATTTAAATTAAATTTAAATTTAGACAGGCCCTTCCGACCCACAAGCCCGTACTGCACAAATACCCCAATCAACCTACAACCTCCTACATGTTTTGCAAAGTGGGAGGAAACCGAAGCGCCCAAAGGAAAGCCACGCAGACTCAGGGAGAATGAACGAGCTCTTTACAAGATTCAAACCCGGGTCGCTGGAACTGTCATAGCATCGTGCTGACTGCCTATTTCTCCAGGCCTCTAGATTACTAATAACTGGCCGTTACTAAAGATCTTTGCTGTGTATTAATTAGTCTGCAATATTAGATTTGGCAGCATTGATTGTGCAACTCCGAAGCAGGCTGCAAAGATTTTCTGTAACAATAAAGTTGCTAAAGTAAAGGAGCCAAATATGACTGTACCTTCATTCCATTCTTTCCTGGTGTGCCAGGTGAACCCTAGAAATAAAATAGATATATTTAAAGTGCATGATATTCCTATCTGGGCAGTAAATCAGAAAATTCTGCAAAATGTTTTACAATAGCACCAGGGAGCATTTTCACCAAAGGGACAGCCACGGAGGTAGCTGACCAGCACCTTCTTGAGGGAAAGGTAAAAATGAACAACTGAAGTTGGTGATGCACCCGTAACATTTTAAAAAGGTTGGACAAAAAAGATGAAGCCAGGGCATATTTGAGCTTTGTAGGCAATGCACGAAATGTGGGACTGTCTGGTGTGGTGCAATAAATTTAACAATTGAATATTTCCATTAAAATAATGATCAGAGGAGTGGCAAACATAATGCATGGAGCATTCACACTGAAAGCATCTTACCGTAAAAACACCACGCTGGAGAAACTCAGCTGGTCAGTGTACTTTGTGGAGCAAAGATTTCGGGCTTGAACCCTTCATCAAAGGATGAGCAAATGTGGGCAGGCACCCGAACAAGATGGTGAGGGGGTGGGGAGGAGGAGCACGGTCCAAAAGGCAGGAGGTAATAGATGGATGAAGGTGGGGGAGCACGCCAGCAAATAGGGGAAGGAGGAGGGATGGCTCGGCGAACAGAGAGGGAAGGGGAATGGAGAATAGGCTGGCAGGAACCGGAGAAGTCAAGGTTAATACCATCCAGTTGGAGAGTGCCCAGATGGAAAGTCAAGTGTTGTTCCTCCAATTTATGGTAACTCAATTTATGGACAGTCTTGTGAGTCTGGGAGTAGGATGCAGAATACAGTATTGTGGTGTTTCTATTATTCTTTCAACATTAAAAACCCACATTTTTGCCGTATACTCTGGAGGCCAGCTTCCTTGTTCACACAGATCAAAAGAAATGCCAGCTCAATTAGTCCTTTTACACAGCAATCCTGCTTCCCGGAGCAAAAGAGGCAGGATGTGTAGGACAGTAGCATTGGTGTCCCACAGTGTGTTGAGGGTGTGGGAATAGGGACCCCGATGTGTTGGGGGTGTGGGAATAGGGACCCCGATGTGTTGGGGGTGTGGGAATAGGGACCCCGATGTGTTGGGGGTGTGGGAATAGGGACACCGATGTGTTGGGGGTGTGGGAATAGGGACCCCGATGTGTTGGGGGTGTGGGAATAGGGACCCCGATGTGTTGGGGGTGTGGGAATAGGGACCCCGATGTGTTGGGGGTGTGGGAATAGGGACCCCGATGTGTTGGGGGTGTGGGAATAGGGACCACGATGTGTTGGGGGGATGTGGGTATAGGGACCCCGCTGTGTTGGGGGTGTGGGAATAGGGACCCCGATGTGTTTGGGGTGTGGGAATAGGGGCCATGATGTGTTGGGAGTATGGGAATAGGTACCCTGATGTGTTGGGGTTGTGGGAATAGGGGACCCTGTGTGTTGGGGATGTGGGTATAGGGGCCCCTGTGCGTTGGGGATGTGGGAATAGGGTCCCCGGATTCTACCTGGGCTGGCAACACGACTCGCCCTTTTACACTCGCCCTGCTTCACCTCTGATACTACCTCACTTGGTGGATAAAAGATGGGTCTGAATTGACCCCCCAATCCACCCTTGTCATATTTATACTGGGTAGGCGAGGCTTATTAAAGGCAGATTATACCTGGCTTGAAGTATCAGTTTAAAAATTATGAGGCATTGATATTCACTCCTAGAAACAGTCACTTTTGCCTTAAAACATGATGGACTTGATTCTCACTCCCAGGACCAGAGCACAAAACTCTGCGTAATCGCTGTGATGCCGAGGGAGGTCTCGTGTTTGATTTTATGTGAGACAACCTCTGCATTGTTTACAGTGGAGTTTAATCCACACTGTTCCCAGATCCAGGTTGAATCATCTGGAATACCTTGGTGTTGTGGCGGACTTGCAAGGCGGTGCAGGCATGTGTGGCAGCCAGAGATTAGTAAGGGATTGCTTAAGGTGGGATGTGAGTGGAAAGAAGAAGTATGAAAACCACTGTTTGAATCGTACCTCATTGACTCGTCATGTGCACGATTTCAGAGCTCCAAAGAAAATGGGCCAATGACAATTTTTCTCAAGCAAAATATTTCTGTAACAAATGGGTCCAGAGCAGTGGTTCTCAACCTTCCCTTCCCACCCACATCCCACCTGAAGCCATCCCTTACAAATCACAGAGCACCTATAATTTCAGGTAGGATGTAAGTGGAAATAAAATGTTTGAAAACCACTGGACCACATTAACCTGTCATTCTGAGTATGCTGGATTAACAATGAGACTGTACTCTTAAATAATCTTTGAGCTCAGCGAATGCTTTCGAATCATTATGAAATTTGCAATGGAAATTCAGGTCTTGGTTTTACAGGAGGGAATGATTCTTCTTTGCCTCCGGATCAGAGTCATGCTATCTCTTTTGCCTCTCTTCTGGCGAGGCGCGTGATTTTACTTAAACAGAAGGATGCTGCCCTGCCTACTCATGATCAGTGGTTGCAGGACACCATGTCGTGCTTGAACGTGGAAAAGATTCGTTTTTCAATTAATAAATCAGATACAAGATTCCAGATGTTATGGGGGGTCATTTATGACTCACGGTCTTACTTTATAATTTTACCCCAATGTACCGGTAATTAAATTGTTTGACTTGTATCTTTTCCACATTCCTTATATTAATTTTTTTTAACCTTCATTTTTCTTTTAATACCAGTCATATACATCTGGCCACGCGGTTCAGTAAGGGGTTTGAGTTTTTCCTCTACTATTTTCTTCTTTCTTCTTTTTATATTATTAATGTTATTTTCTATTATTTAGAATATGAATTATGCATATGATTTACAATTTATGAATGTTAGTGATTTACAGAATATCTTTTTTAGTTTATGTAACTGCCCATAATCTCTTTTCTGAACTGTACCCATTTTGTTTGTAGAAGTTCTTTATTAAAATCAATAAAAATATTTTAAAAATAAAGGTTTTATGACGAAGGTTGAGATGAGAACCTTTGTTGCCAGGCAACTGCAGCTCACTTACCACCGGACCTCGCCTTCCTCTCTTGATGGAGGGCAGATCTGGGGTGGGGCCCATGGGCCCCATGTCACCCCTGGGCCCCGGTGGGCCAGGGACTCCTGGCGCACCCACCTGCCCCATGAGGCCTCGAGCGCCTGGGTTTCCTGGTGGGCCTGGGAAGAGAGAAATCAGGACAAGGAAAGTTCACTGAGCTCAGCCTCTGATCATGTTTTCACCAAGGCCAGTCTAAGAATCGTACAGAGGCCACTGAATCTAACACTTTGCTGCCGGTGTTCCTACTCCACCCTGATCACCCCAATGCTCTCAAATTCCTGATGAAGCCAACTCCAAATCTATCCACACCTGCCCTCAGATTTTATCAATCTCAGAGCATTCACAGCCACTGAAACAACAAAACGGCAGATACTGAAAATCTGAAACAGATTGATGAAGGGGCTCAGTCAGCGAAGCATCAACTCGGTTTCTCTCTCCAATGATCACGCCTGACTGGAACGTTTCCTGCTTTCCGTGTTTACAGTTAAATGATTTGGTTAGATTTTCTTCGATGGTTGTGGCCGCAAACATTATTTATACAATATACTTTGAAAGTATTTCCATTATAATCTACTGAAGAGAGAATGCAAACTGTGAATGCAGCACTGCCCTATCATGTTCTATGGTGTTACATCTTGTCATGTTACATTCAAGTCTTATTATGTTTCACCTACTCATCTTTTGTTCTTGTCATGAGATGCTACACATTGTTAAATAACACTGCACATGCTCACAGCCCATCACGTTAAGGAATTCACTTCAGTCCTTGTGTAGATCAATCAACAGACCATGCTTTATTTCAAGCTTTACATAGAACATTACATCCTACCAAAAAATATACAAAACTCCTCCTATTTTTCTTTCATCCATGTGCCTGTCTAAGTCTCTTCAATGCCTCTAATATTTCAGCTTCCACCACCATCCCACAGGATTCCAGTGAGACTCACAACTCTTACCCCTGATGTCTCCCCTTCACTTTGGTATTTGCTATTCCTGCCCTGGGAAAAAGCTCTGGCCGACCATCTTACCGATGCCTGTCAGAATCTTGTAGATGTCTATTAAGTCTCCTCTTATCCTTCTAAGAGAAAAGTCCCAGCTCTGCAAACCTTGCCTCATAAAGACTTATTTTCCAATCCAGGCAATGCTCTGGTCAATCTCCTCTGCACCCTCTCCGTAGCTTCCACATCCTTCCCATAATGAGGTGACCAGAATGGAACATAATACTCTTAAGTGTGGTCTTCCAGTGCTTTGTAGAGTTGCCTCATGACATCAAACTAAAAAAAAAATGTGGATCATTTAAACATTTGGATGAAAAGGTTGACCAAGGTCTTGGGCAGTCTCCACAACTCCTTTTCAAGTTGCTTCATAGAGTCATAGGTTCACGCTATCCATTGGTCGCACATTTATATTCATGCCCATATATTTCGGCGTATAGCGACTCTTGAAATCCTCCAAAAGCACAAAAAAATCAGGGGTTGTCTTAAACGCCAGATATAAAAATGAGACATTAGATTCGGTGTATGAGATGACCCGAAACACCAAAAAAAGAACACAACCTACCACAAATTTTCAAGCTCCCAGTATATTAGAAGTAATTTTTTTAGTTTAAAATCACTAACATCTTCTGAGGCCAAACCTTAGCAAGCACACCTGGAGTCTCATTGTTTACACTGACATCATACGGGTCCCAGCCTGCATCTGAGGAGTCTGCTTCGTGGTCAGTATCCCACAGTAATTCGTCCTCAGTTCCATCCCATTGCACTAGAGATACTGCACATTTTGAAAGATTTTATTACAGTCTCTACTTTCACTTTATCCCATGCCTTGAGGAAGTGATACAGCACGCAATGCCTGCATTTTGCAAAGGAGTTTTCTACATTCGACATCCATGTATTCCATTCCTCACGCACATGAGCTTTAAATGGCTCGTTCAAGAAGTTGCAATGTCGAAGTCAAACCACCTGGGACAACAGCAATCACAGTATTATTTAGTGCTAATTTATTTTTAGTTAAGTGGCTATCCCAGTCCAACAAACGCCATTCCTTGCATAAACCGCCTGGCCGCTTGTTCCACACATTGTCTCTCCATAGTTTTACATTACTTTCACCCTTTTACATGAAAATGTACGAAAATGCCTGCTTGGAATTTTATTTTAGGTTTAAGCTTGTGCTTGAAGATTACCATGGGTCTTAACTTTGTCCCATTGGCCAAGCATGACGGTAAACCTGGTCCTTTTGTGGCCTGTACCTGGGGTTTGCACAGCTTTCCACCCACGGTTCTATTGCCTATCGTGCCAAAACTCATGGGGGTTTTGTCCACGGTCCCAATATTTGCCAATGCAAACTGGCGTTTCTGCCCCAGACGTATAATAAACTGATAACTTTACGATCAAGATCTTTCGGTAGTTTCTGAGGAATTTTTGCTTCTTGTCGTAATACCAGATTTTTCCTGTTCATGAAATGCCTGCACCAGCCGACTGCACTGTGTCCTGGGTGTATCTCGGCCCACTTCTGTGCATATGCTCTGATTTTATTTCTCGTGACTCTGTAGCGATCTCGCCTCTGTTCTGCAACGTGATTTTCCAACTCTGACCAACGAAGGAGTCCTCTTCTCATCAAACATTGTTTCTTTGGTGTTTTTCTTAAAACATCTTCATTCTTTCTCCAATCTCTCACCATCTTCTCACTTTTCTCAAATGTCCTTGCCAGCAGCACAATTGGTAGATTCCTTGGCCACTTTCTATGACTTTTAACTTAAGACTTGCTTCATACTTTCCTCATTTCTTCATACGGAGGCTCCTTGTTAACACCCACCTTCTGTCCACACCCAACAGCTCAGTCAACACAATTTTTGAGTCATCCTTATATACCCAATATATGATCAAACCATGAACATGAGGCTGAAAATGGGGACCCGTCTTATCTGAAGGTCGACATACGCTGAAATATACGATCCTTTAACTTTGTCTTCTCGTGTTCCCATTCTTCCCCCTCCCTACAATCTAGGGTAACTTACAGGGGCCTGTTTAGAATCAGAATTAGAATCATGAACATGTCACAAGATCACAAGGTATAGGAGCAGAAGAAGGCCCATTGGCCCATCGAGTCTGCTCCTCCATTCTATTCATGAGCTGATCCATCCTCCCCCTCAGCTCCACTCCCCTAAACCCTTGATGCCCTGACTAATCAAATACCTGTCAATCTCTGCCTTAAATACCCCCAACGACCTTGAATCCACAGCTGCCTCTGGCAGCGCTCCACAGACTCATGACCCTCTGAGTAAAGAAACGTTTCCGCATCTCTATTTTAAATTGACACCATTTTATCCAGAAATATGCCATCTTGTCTTAGACTCCCCTACCATGGGAAACATCCTTGTCACATCTATTCTGTCCAGGCCTTTCAGCATTTGAAATGCTTCTGAGGTTCCCCCCACCCCAACCCACCCTCATCCTGCTGTACTCTGAGTACAGATCAAGAGCTGACAATCGTTCTTCCTATACTAACCCTTTCATTCCTGGAATCATTCTAATAAATTTTCTCTGAACCCTCTCCTATGTCAGCACGTCTTTTCTTAAATACGGCGCCAAAAGCTGTACACAGTATATTTTCTTTAAGTTTTAAGAAAATGCAGAATATAGGTCTCAATTAATATAATAATAAAAATACATTGAATATAAAAATCATAGAAAAACATTCATAAGGTACAAAAAAAATAAAAAGGAGAGTCCCTCTTCTCCCAGTGCCGCCTGCCCCCCCCCCCCCCCCACCAATTCAAAAGTAAAGGGGACAGCAGGAAATTGAGGAAGATAAAAAGAAAAGATAGAAAAGAAAAAGCAATGGGAGCAAGGTTCAACATCTTAGAGTCACATCATTTTAAAAGCATTAAATTTCTAATAAAGAGTATACTAATTGACAATATCAAAATAAATTATACTATCTGGGCATTTAAGTAATCTAAATAAGGTTGCCAAATTTCGATGAACATACTATATCTATTCCTAAGAATATAAATAATCTTCTCAAGGGGAATATAACTTTACACGTCCATGTTCCAACGATCAATGTGAAGTAGGGAATTTGATTTCCATGTTACCGCTATACATTTCCTGGCTATTGTCAACACAATTTTAATACATTTAGATTTACTTTTGGAGAAGTTAACTTTTATAACTGCCAAATTCCCCAGAAGAAACAATTCTGGGTCTAGAGCGGTGGTTCTCAACCTTTTTCTTTCTACTCACGTACCACCTTAAGCAATCCTTTACTAATCACAGAGCTCTGACGACATAGGGATTACTTAAAGTGGTATGTAAGCAGAAAGAAAAAGGTTGAGAACCATTTATCTCGAGGGAAGTTCGCCCCCACAATTTTTGTCAATACTTCCCTTAATTTTATCCAAAAGGGTCGTAATTTCGTGCATAACATATAAACATAGAAGATAGGAGCAGGAGTAGGTCATTCGGCCCTTTGAGCCTGCTCCGCCATTCAATGAGATCATAGCTGATCTTAAAGTTCAGTACCCCGTCCCCGCCTTCTCTTCGTAACCTCTAATTCCCTTATACTGAAGAAATATATCTAATTCCCTCTTAAATATATTTAATGAACCTGCCTCTACTGCCCTCTGTGGCAATGAGTTCCACAGATTCACCACCCTCTGGGTAAATAAGTTCCTTCTCATCTCAGTTCTAAATGGTTTGCCTATTATCCTCGAACCATGGCCCCAGGTTCTGGACTCCCCCACCATCGTAAACGTCCCTTCCGCATCCATTCTGTCCAGTCCTGCCAGAATTTTATATGTCTCTATGAGATCTCCTCTCAATCTTCTAAACTCCACAAGTACAATCCCAATTTACGCAATCTTTCCTCGTAAGTTATTCCTGCCATTCCAGGTATCAGCCTGGTGAATCGCCTCTGCACTCCCTCCATTCCAAGAACATCCTTCCTTAGATAAGGTGACCAAAACTGCACACAATACTCCAGGTGGGGTCTCACCAAGGCCCTGTACAGCTGCAGTAAGGTATCCTTATTCCTATACTCAAATCCTCTTGATATGAAGGCCAACATACCATTTGCCTTTTTAACCGCCTGCTGTACCTGCATGTTCGCCTTTAGTGACTGGTGCACAAGAACCCCTAGGTCTCTCTGCACTTCCCCATCTCCCAATCTATTGCCATTCAAATAGTAATCTGCCCTCCGGTTTGTATTACCAAAGTGGATAACCTCACATTTATCCACATTGTAGTGCATTTGCCATGTATCTGCCCAGTCCCCCAATTTATCCAAATCACACTGGAGCTTCCTGACCCCCTCTTCCGTGCACACAACCCCTCCTAGCTTAGTGTCATCTGCAAATTTGGAGATATTACATCCAATCCCCTCATCCAGATCATTAATGTAAATTGTGAACAGATGGGGTCCCAGTACAGATCCCTGTGGCACCCCACTGGTTACCGCCTGCCACTCAGAAAATGAGCCGTTTATCCCAACTCTCTGTCTTCTATCTGCCAGCCAGTTCTCAATCCACATCAATACCTTTCCCCCAATCCCACGAGCCTTGATTTTGCATGCCAGTCATTTATGTGGAACCTTATCGAAGGCCTTTTGGAAATCCAGGTTCACCACATCCACTGGCTCTCCCCCATCTATTTTACCTGTCACCATCTCAAAGAATTCCAATAGATTTGTCAAGCATGATTTACCTTTTGTAAATCCATGTTGACTCTGTCCAATCCCTTCTCTGCTAGTCATATGCTCCGCTATTAAATCCTTAATAATGGATTCCATCATTTTGCCCACTACTGATGCAAGGCACACCGGCCTATAATTCCCCACTTTTTCTCTACCCCCCTTTTTAAATAATGGGGTAACATTAGCTACCCTCCAATCCATGGGTACTGATCCTGAGCCTATCGAGTTCTGGAAAATAATTTTTAAAGCATCTGCTATCTGAATGTCCACTTCTTTAAGTACCCTAGGATTTATCAGCCTTCAATCCCTTCAATTTCCCCAAGACCATGTCCTTAGAGATACCGATTTCTTTCAGTTCCTCCCTTGCATTAGTCTCTATGTTTCCCAACATCCTTGGGAGGTTATTTGTATCCTTTCTTGTGAAAACAGAACTAAATTAAGAATTTAATTGGTCTGCCATTTCCTTATTCCCCATTATATATTCCCCTGATTCCGACTGCAAAGGACCTACTCTGGATTTCACCAATCTTTTCCTCTTGACATATTTATAAAAGCTTTTGCAGTCGGTTTTTATATTTGCCGCAAGCTTACTTTCGTAATTTATTTTTGTCCTCTTGATTAATCCCTTTGTCCTCCTTTGCTGCATCTTGAACTGTCCCCAGTCTTCGGATTTGGTATTTTTTTTTGGCCACTTGATATGCTCTCCCTTTGGACCTAATGCTGTCTCTAATTTCCCTTGTTATCCATGGTTGGAATGTAAAAAGGTACATCTATACCACACCAAAAAAAAACACCTATCAGAAAATTCTGGTTTATTTTTATGTATCTTTTGAGATGGGCGATATAATTAGTGAAGAAAATTATAATGAATCAGTCTATACCTAGAATTAATTAAGGAAGTCATACTTAGATCTGACCAGCCTTGTGGATCAATTACACTGTCCAAATCAGATTCATGTCTCTCCCTCGATCTATGTAGTCCAGATTTTGGGCTTTGATCTTGGATCAGAGCATAGATATTAGAGATAAATTTGGTTTCATTCCCCTTCCAAATTAGAATTTCCATGTCTGAGCACATTGATCGGATCATTAAGGGGTCCCCACTTTTCCCTCAAAAAAGAATGCAATTGGAGATAGTAGAAGAATGTGTTGTTGGATAAATTATATTTTCTTTTAAGTCCCTCAAAAGACATAAATTGCCTCTCTGTTGATCATAACCATCTTCAATGCACCCTGATACCATGTTGGTACCAGGGAACCAAGATTCATGGGTATTAAACTGTTTTGAGATAGAGGCATCTTTGAGGATAATCCCTCTATTAATCACGCAAATTGTTTAATTTTATCCCAAATATAAATTACATCTTTCAATAATGGCTCATTTGTTTTCCTTTTAATTATTTTAAAATTCCATTTATAAATAAATTCTTCTGCCATCTCCTCTCCTTCCATGTGAAAAGCCAATTATAGCCCAGGAAGGAATCACCTCATTAAACAAAGCAGCAACAAAATGAATTTGTGCAACAAAATAATATTTTTTAAATCTGGTAATTTTAAACATCCAAATTTATAATCCCAAGTAAATTCATCCATGGTATTCCAGAAACTTTACTTGACCAAAGGAATGATCAAATGTGCCCATTAAGAATTTTTTAAAAACTGATGAGGAGTGGATTGTTGACTCCAGAAAGGGAAAACCTGAGGAATATGATCCTGTGATCATTGGGCGACCAGAGGTGGAGAGGGTGAGTAAATCTTTCCTGAACCCAACACGTTAATGGCATCATGAAGAAAGCACATCAGCGCTTCTACTTATCAGGTGTTTGCGGAGGTTTGCTATGATACCAGAAACCCTGGCATATTTCTACAGAGGAGTGATGGAAAGTGTCCTGACTGGCTGCATCGTGGTCAGGTTTGGGGGCATTAATTCCCCTGAGCATAAAGCTGGAAAAGGCGGTGGACACAACATAACAGGTAAAACCCTCTCCACCATGGAGAACATCTACAGGGAACTCTGGCGTTGGAGAGAAGCAGCAATCATCAAGGATCACACCATCTAGCACATGCTCTGTTCTTGCTGTTGCCATCAGCAAAGAGGTATAGGGGCCACAAGACTCGCACCGCCAGGTTCAGGAACAGCTGCTCCCCCTCCACCACCAGACTCCTCAACATCAAACTCAATCAGAGCTTCATTTAAGGACTTGATTGATTTTTTTCCCTCTCGGTATTGCAGACTGTTTGCACATTTCTTTCATTGCTTATGTTGTGAATTTTTTTTTGCCTTACCAGTAAGGGGTAATTCTGCCTCAACCGTAGGAAAAGAATCTCTGCTAAACTGCTCACCTCTCCCCCTCCTTCCCTTCACCCTTCCAGCTCGCTTCCCCTTCCCTCTTTATTCATCCAGCCATCCTTCCTATCCTTGATCACTGCTGTCCCCTCCCTCCCTTCTCCACCTATTACCTCCTGCTTTTGTTCAGAAGCCTTCCGACACTTTTCCACATCTTGATGAAGGGTTCAAGCCCAAAACGTCGGTTATGTATTTTTACCTTTGCTATATAAAGGACACTATTTGACTTGCTGAGTTTCTCCTGTTTTTACTTCAACCATGGTGTCTACAGATTTTCGTGTTTTACTTCCAAGATATTTCTGGCTGGTTGGCAATCCTAATGTATTGCTACTTGACAGTGACAACTTCCACTTTCTTAGTCAAAACATCCCTGGATGCTTCATGAGAGTGTGTCGAACTGAACTTGCCAACAAGCCATGTAAAAAATTAGGGCAGATGGCCAAAAGTTTAGTCAAAGAGTTAAGGAGTTGTTTAAAGGCGGATAAAGAGAATTAGAGAGGAAATTCCACAACTTCAGTCCTTGGCAGCTGAAGGAACTGTTGCCAAAGCAGGTGTGATTACAACTGGGTTGAGCAATAGGGCAGAAAATTTGCTGGGTTGTGGGACAGAAGGTTAAGAGACGAGACGGAGGGAGTCCGTGGATGAATTTGAAAACCAATGTGAGAATTTTAACATCCACAGCAGTCTCTGGTGAGGCCGCATTTAGAATATTGTGTCCATTTCTGGCCACCTAATTATTGGAAGGATGTGGAAGCTATGGAGAGGGTGCAGATGCAGAGGAGATTCACCAGGATGTTGCCTGGATTGGAGAATGTCTTATGAGGCTTTTCTCTCTGGAAGAAAGAAGGTTGAGAGGAGAGACTTAATAGAGATCTACATAGATAAAGTAGACAGCCAGTGCCGCTTTCCCAGAGCAGGAATAGCAAACACCAGAGGACAAAGTGAAGGGAGGAAAGTTTAGGGAAGACATCAGGGGTTAAGTTTTTGTTTAAAACAGAGAGTTGTGGGTGCCCAGAATGCCTTGCATCAAGGGCTGAAGGGCCTGTAGTGTAGTGTTCTATGTTCTAAAAGAAACAAGCTGTAAGTGAGTTAAAGGAGTTAAACAGAATAACTGGTGATGCTGGAATCCTGAGCACAGAGAACTAATCCAAAAGGTTGACTGACCATTTCAACCCATGGATGCAGCCAGATATGCTGGGTTCTCAAGCAACTCATTCTTTAAGTGAAAGGAACTGTGTTTGGTGTGGGTTGGGACATGGGTAGCAAACCATATATATGTGTTTAATGGCCGGATTTTGTGGACCAGTGTTTTGGGGTTAAAATTTAGGGGCTCCACCATTACACACATATTACTTCCAACTGAGGTAAGTGCCTGCATCACCCAAAGTGTTGGGAGCTCCAGTGGGCAGGCAGCCAGAGTCTAGGTGAGAGACCACCAGTGGGGCGCAGGGAGCTCGGATGGGTGGATGGCTGGAGCTTAGGTGAGAGTCTGTGGGGTGGGGCAGGGGGTGTCGGGAGGATGGGAGGCAGGAGTCAAAAGAGGGGTGTCGACTTTTACATGTGGAAAACACATTTTAGAACCAAACATAGAGGGGGGGGGGGGTAGTGTGGGAGTCGACTTTTACATGCGTTATGTACGGAACTTCGTTACAGGTTTTTAAAGCAGACAAAATGGTCAGCAGGTCAGGAAATTGCAGATGACAGTCGAGGCGGGAGGTGACCGAAGCTCCGAGGTGGTTGGTGTGTGTTAGCAATGTGCATGGCAGAGCAGGGGGAGAAGTGAGCGATCGTGTAGGAACAGACAGTTTTGGTGATCAGGTGAGTGAAGGTGCCAGAAGCTTCAAACAGGGCCTAAGGCCTCAATGCAGCTAAAAACAAATTGGTTTAGCCTCAAACTGCAGATAAGGGCCAACCTGGTGACTGCACACTTTTTAGGCAGACTCAAGAGATTGCAGATGCTGTAATCTGGAGCTGCTTTCCAGCACTGTCTGTAGGGAGTTTGTACATTCTCCCGCGTCTGCTTGGTTTCCTCCCTCCATTCGGGGGTTGTAGGTCAGTTGGGTGCAATTGGACAGCATGAGACGGAAGGGCCTGTTACTGTGCTGTATGTACAAGTTTAAATTTAAAAAAAACCTGGAGGAACACTGCAGGTCAGGCAAAAGCTGCGGAGGGAAAGTAATGGTCAGGGTTTCAGGTGTCAACCCTACAGCAGGACTCATCTGATTTCACAAGGCAGAGTGCTACATTTACCTCTGAAATCCCAACATGTGATTAATTGTTCCAGTCTTTCTTCCCATTTCCCGAATTGAACCGGAGGTATCGATAATCTAACCTCCTCTTTAACGAACACAAATTCCTTCCTCCACTACGCCTGCTCCCTTTCGGGAGATGAAATTCCTCCGATTCCATCACTCGTGGTAGTTGTCAACTGGAATTGGGTGACAAGTTGACAACGAGTCTCCTGGCTGCTTAAGTGTGCATTGGATTTCAACCACAACAATTATACACATTTCGATTAGTCACGAGAGCATTCTTGAAAGACATTAAAAGTACAATTGTGATGGGAGTGGTTGGATGGTGTATTATGTCATCTTCTTTGGCTTGGCTTCGCGGACGAAGATTTATGGAGGGGGTAAAAAGTCCACGACAGCTGCAGGCTCGTTTGTGGCTGACAAGTCCGATGCGGGACAGGCAGACACGATTGCAGCGGTTGCAGGGGAAAATTGGTGGGTTGGGGTTGGGTGTATATAGTAAATGTTGTTTCCAACTTTCCGCATAAGTGCAATCAACCACTTGCATAATTTGGATTCTTGCAAGATTCCCATTTGAAATTCTCAACTCTGAGGACATTGAGGTCAGTTGCATTATGTTCTAATGGGCCTCAGCAGAATGGACAAAACACTTACTTCCCTGAGCACAAAGTTGAAGGAATTAGGAAAGAGAGAGGAGAAATTATTTTCACCCAAAAGGTCCAGAATTCACTAGAAGGAAGAAGCATGAAAATCTGCAACCACCGTGGGTGAAGTTAAAAACATGACGCTGGAGAAACTCAGCAGGTCAAGCTGTGTCCTTTATATAGCAACGGTAAAAATACAGAACCAACGTTTCGGGCTTGAGCCCTTCATGAAGGGCAAAATATTGGCAGGTGTCCGAGCAAAAGAGTAGGGGGAGGGGTGGTCGCAAAGGTGGAGGAGGGAGGGAGGGGACAGCAGCGATCAAGGGGAGGGAGGAGAACTGGATAGGGGAAGTGGGGGTGGGGTGGGGGGGGAAAAGAGTAGAGCAGTTTAGCAGAAACCGGAAAAGTCAATGTTAATGCCACCTGGCTGGAGAGGACCCAGACGGAAAATCAGATGTCGTTCCTCCAATTTGTGGGTGGCCTCGGTGAAATAGTACGTAAAGGCCATGGACAGATATGCAAGCGTGGGGGTGTGAAATGGGAGGTCTCTGTCACTGGAGTGGATGGAGCGAAGGTGCTCTGCACGAAGAACTAATGGAAGAAGAAACCTTCAAAGCAATATGACCAATATGACTTCATCAATGGACTGTACTATATCTTCACATATGACTCTGGTGTTCTGGATGAGGGGAACGTGATGCACAATCCATTCCCAGTGCACTGTTTGACAGTCCTTTAGGCACTGAGCCCATATCCACTGCTGGAGCGGAACGCCAAAGTCTGCAGACTGTAGTAGAAACACAGAAATGCTGGAGGAACTCAGCAGGTCTCGTAGTGACCAAAAGAGGTTAAGACATATAAAATATATATGTTTTGGGCCTGAGGTATGAGTAAAAAGCAGGGAGGCACATTGGGGAGAAGGACGGACAAGGCAGGGGAGGAGTGCAGGTCAATAGACAAAAGATAAAAATAAACAAAGGGATGGCACTGTTGGCGTAGCGGTTAGTGCAATGCCTTTACAGTGTTAACAATTGTGACCAGACCAGGGTTTGAATCCCGCGCTGTCTGTAGGGACTTTGTACTTTCACCCCATGTATGCGTGGGTTTTCTCCAAGAGCTCTGGTTTCCTCCTACTGTTCAAAACATAGGCTAATGGGGTGCAGATTGGGTGGCATGGGCCGAAATGGCCTGTTACCATGCTGTTTGTCTAAATTTAAAAAAAGATATTAATTGGATATGGTCTGAGGACAGGAGATGAAAGTTGAGAATTGATTGGGGAGTGGATGATTTGACTTTGTGACAAAGAGACAGAGGGTAAAGGAAAAAGACAGAGAGAGAGAGAGAGAGAGAGAGAGAGAGAGAGAGAGAGAGGAGAGAGAGAGAGAGAGAGAGCAAGACAGGAAAAGAGACATGGGGATAGATGGGGGGGGGGGGTGAGTTTCAGGGCTAAAAGAAACCAGAGAAGTTGATGTTAATGCCATCCAGTTGGAGGATGTCCAGCTGGAAGACAGAAGACACTGCTCGAGTGTTTGCATCTCCCATCTAATGAGTTGCTTCTGGGCTTGGAGAGATCAATCCTGGTCAGGAGTTGACTTCTATCACTCCCACCGACTGTTGCTGCTACTCAGTACATGGCAGCATTGCATTGGCTGGATGCCCCATGCCTGCATTATATTCAGCAGTACCTGTGAACTCAAAGGTCTCATATCCATCACGCACACAAGGCAATTCTCTACGTGGCTCGTATTTTTGAGCACCATTCTTCTATCTTCAACCTGGACCAATATAAAGGGCAGAACGGTCTTCCTTTAAATAAATACATTTTAAATAAATTTTATTTACGGCACAGTAGAAGCCATGCTGCCCAAATTAACCTACAACCCTGTACGTTTTGGAGGGTGGGAGGCAATCGGTGAAGACCCATGCAGGTACGGGGAGAACTCATTACAGACAGCGCCAAATTCAAACCTGGGTCACCAGCGCTGCAATAGCATTGCGCTCACCGCTTTTCTGCTGTGAGTTCCAATTCTGAGACGTGGAAATTGGAACATGTTCCTAAAATACTCCTCGGGCTGCATTTTAATGTGTGGTGTGAAAAGTACATCGCTTCCCAAGAAAACAGGCAGACGTTGAGAAAAAGTGAGTGAAGCAGTTTTTTTTCCTCCTTTGCCTGTACTTGACTTGTGTTCCTGATCTCTGATTTGTTAATCTTATTAATGCATTCAGTTATCCTGCTTTTTACAATGTGTTAATTCCCTAACGTCGAAGTACTCGAGATGGCAGAGGTCGACAGCATCGAGTCCACGCTGCTGAAGATCCAGCTGCGCTGGATGGGTCACGTCTCCAGAATGGAGGACCATCGCCTTCCCAAGATCGTGTTATATGGCGAGCTCTCCACTGGCCACCGTGACAGAGGTGCACCAAAGAAAAGGTACAAGGACTGCCTAAAGAAATCTCTTGGTGCCTGCCACATTGACCACCGCCAGTGGGCTGATAACGCCTCAAACCGTGCATCTTGGCACCTCACAGTTTGGCGGGCAGCAACCTCCTTTGAAGAAGACCGCAGAGCCCACCTCACTGACAAAAGGCAAAGGAGGAAAAACCCAACACCCAACCCCAACCAACCAATTTTCCCCTGCAACCGCTGCAATCGTGTCTGCCTGTCCCGCATCGGACTTGTCAGCCACAAACGAGCCTGCAGCTGACGTGGACTTTTTACCCCCTCCATAAATCTTCGTCCGCGAAGCCAAGCCAAAGAAAAAGAAGAATTATTCTGTAACTATCCTGTCATCTGGTTGTCAAAAAATTAATAAAGACTGGTGAAGTCGAAAGTTGATTTGGCAGAGAAAAATGACTACATTTAAGTAGCAGCTTCCTCAACATATTCTGAAATGCTTTCTAGATTATAAAATACATATTAGGGGTTTTCAGACTGCGGGCATGTAATGGCACAATCAAGGAATTTTGCTGCTACATGGGCCAGTCTTAAAAGGAATGTGCAGGAATTTTGAGTCAATTCCTGCCCCGCAATTTACCCTACAACCCTTTGGAGGAAATCGTACCGAAAAATTTGTTGAACTCGACTGCATGTCCAGCCCCCAGGACTGTTGCACTTGGGTACTTGCAGTCTAAAAAGATGCCCAGTGTGAACGACCACACAGGCAATTTTTTTCTGCGATTTTCGCGACATTGCAGTCCGAAAAAATATCGTGGACTCATTGTTGCGACTGTTAGTGGAGGAGACACAACAGCCAATTTACAAACAGCAACCTCCCACAAGTATCATATGACAGTGATTAGATTAGTTGTTGGTTGAGGTCTCCCCTGTTCTCCTCTTTGTAATTGGCACTTTGGAGACCACCCGTGACGTTTAACCTCTCATCCAAATGCAATACCAAACTGGTCAATCTAGTTATCTGCTTGGGGCTAGAGTGTAGGAGTTTGAGAAGATTCGGTACGTCACCAAAGACTCCTGCAAATTTCTACAGGTGGACCATGGTGGGCATTCTGACTGGTTGCACCACTCTCAGGTATGGAGGTGCTGAGGCCCAGGTCAGAAAAAGGCTAAGAGAGTTGTGAACTCGGCCATCATGGGCATTAGTCTTCACTCCATTAAGGATGTCCACAAGAGCCAGTGTTTCAAGAAACCAGCCTCTAGCCCAGTGGTTCTCAACCCTTCTCTTTCCACCTTAAGTCATCCCTACACCATCGGTGCTCTGTGATTAGTAAGGGATATTTAAGGTGGGATGTGATTGGGAAGGGAAGGTTGAGAACCACTGCTCTAGCCTCAAGGACCCTCACCACTCAGCCATGCCATCTTCTCACTGCAACAGTGCACAGGAGACTGAAGACCAACACCCAAAGTTACAAGAAGAGATTTTTCCTCTCTGCCCATCAGATTTCTGAATGGACAGTGAACCACAGACACCACCTCATTTGTTCTCTTCTTTTGTACTACTTATAAAAAAAATGTAATTTATAGCAATAATTTCCCTTGATGCTGCCACAAACAATGAATTTTGTGACATGTTCATGCCAATAAATTCTGATTCTTATGCATAGTTTTTCTGTCTAGTGCCCTTGAACTGAAGTAGGGGAAGTTTTCCAATGGACATGGAAGGAACTCCACTGAGATAGATAGATCTCATTTCATTTGGTGTAGAAAAGACATTCTTCTCCAGGTTTATCAATGACGTTCCTTCTGTCGCGAATGTTTGGCGATCATTGCACAATTGTAAATTGCATTTGGGAGTCCTTATCCAGTGAAGCAGTCCTTGTCTACAAGCACATTCCTTGAGCATGAGTTAACGTGGGAAGCAACATTCTCACCAGAGACAGTTAATGACCATCTCAAAAAGAAAGAGTATTTCCATACACTGGACAACAATTTTTTTCAAAAGATTTGCTTCTTGAAAAAAAATTGGGGATATGATAGGGAACTTCAAGCTGCATCACGTAGGAAGTTGGAGAAACATTAAATTAACTTTTATTCAATCTAGCATGTTCTGACACACTGCGTTAGTTACAACTGACCTAAAAATGTTTTGCTGCATCTGATGCCTCTCGTGTCAGCGTCCAACAAAAGTTGGCCAGCTTTGATGGATTCCAGTTGCCCTGATGCAGCTTTTCCATGGTCGCAACCTTTCACCGTGTTCGTCACTGACGGCACCAGGGGTCAGCAGGGAAGACATCAGAGTGCGAATGCAGAAAATGAATTTTCAATGACATGCTGCGCCTCATGGTTTTGTCTGCTCGAAGTAGACTTAAAATTGGACAGGACATCACAAAAGAAGCAGGTTATATCTAAAAAAACGGTAAGTGGTAGGAAAACCTTCAGGTGATCTTCATGAACAGAAGCCCAAAATCCATAAAATGCACCCAAAGTCTTCAGGAAGCACAATCTTCAATATCCAGTGTAATCCCTTTCATCTCCACCCCAAGGATCAATACTGAACAGAAAGTTGTAAGGAACAGCCATATAAACATAATGGTTACGTGAACAGGTCATATGAAGTGCTAAACCCTTCCAACCTCGTAAAACTCCATTTTTTCTTTTATCCCTGTGCTTAATAGTCTCTTAAATACCCCTAATGTTTCAGCGCCCCCCCCCCCCAAACAACCACCACCCCTGGCAAGGCATTCCGACACCCTCAACTCCCTGTGTAAAAACAACTTGCCTCTAAAGTCTCCCCTAAACTTTCCTCCATTCACTTTGTAGCGATGTCCATGTGTTTGCTACACTTGCCCTGGGAAAAAGGTTCTGGCCGCCCACCTCATCTATGTCTCTCAGAATTTAGTAGACCTTTATTAAGTTTCCTCTCATCCTTCTATGCTCCAAAGAGAAATGTCGCAGCTCTGCCTCACAAGACTATTTCCAATCCAGGCAACATCCTGGTAAATCTCATTTGCACTCTCTTCATAGCTTCCACGTCCTTCCTAAACATACAGAGAAATGATGGAGGAACTCAGTTGGTCTCACAGCATCCATAAGAGGTAAAGATATATTACTGCCATTTCATCCCTGAGTCCTTATTCAAGGTACAAGGAAAAAGCAGGCAGGTGCCTGAATAAAGACAGAGAGAGAAAGGGGGAAGAATGGTAGGGGAGAGAGTCCAGACCAACAAAAAGGTGCTAATTGGAGATAAGAGAACAGGAGAGAGGAAAGGTAAAATCAAATGATTGGGGGAAGGAGGTGATTTGGCTCTGTGAATGCAGAGCTGGGGGAAAGGAGACAGAGGGAACAGGAAAGAGAGTGAGAGAAAGAAAGAGGCAGACAGAAGTAGAGGAAAGGTGACAATGGGCTAGATCAGGGGTCTCAAACTCAAATTCACAGAGGGCCAAAATTAAAAACTTGGACTAAGTCGTGGGCCAAACTAAATATTTATTGAAAATTTTCAACAACATCTGCGTGTTTTCTCTTCTTTCAACATATGTAATGTTAAACTTTTTCTTATTAAAATAAATGGTTAATAATAGTTTTGGTTAAACTCTTTCCAGAAGAAGCATTAACAAATGAGAAATAAAATATTCAATAAATAATATTTCTCTATAGCCTTTAAGCTCTTAAATGTATTTTTTTTCACAAGCCAACAAGTCAAAAAAATAACAACTTGCTTCAATGACAAACAGGTTTGTCTTTTAAAATGATGAACATATAGTCTGCCTCCCACCTGTCTTGAAAGGTCCTGTTTTCTGTCTTTCGTTTGGCCATTTTTCGTAAGGGGTTTATTACATGTGAGTTAGGCGACAGGTCGCAGATACTAATGAAAGTAAACAGAGGAGGTGGGGGCGATTAACGGGCTGACGGGCCGGCGCCAATGCATTTGCAAAGCATTTTGGGATTTGTAGTATTAGCTGTGCATGTGCTATACTGGCGTGGCGGCCAGCGGGCCAGCTCTAATACATATTTGATATGATCTTGCGGGCCAAATATAATTATATCATGGGCCAAATTTGGCCCGCAGGCCTGAGTTTGACACGTGTGGGCTAGATGGAGAGAGGGGATACAGGAAACCAAATGAGAAGATGTCGATGCCTTCCTGTTGGAGGGTGCCCATACAGAAGTTGATGTTAATGCCATCCGGTTGGAGGGTGCCTAGGTGGAAGAAGGAAGACTCCGCATCTCCCATCCAATTAGTAAAGTGTTCCGAACGTGCAGAGATTGTTCCTTGTTTCATTAGGAAGGTCTGAGGTTGACTTCTATCTTCTAAATTAGTTAATGAGGGTGTTTGCCGCACTCCCACTTACAGTTGATGCTCAGTGCATGGCAGCATTGTATTTACTGAATGCCCCGTGCCTGCACATGTACTCAGCAGTGCATGTCTCATTAACAAGGCGATTTTCTATGTGGCTCCAGCTAGTAGCTATCACTCTCTTCAACCTGCAGGCTGAACAGCCTCCTTCTAAATAAATACATTTAAATCAATTTTATTTACAGCACCCTCGAGGCTGATTTGGCCATTTAAACCCATGCCTCCCACTTGATTTTGATTCACCTCCTGACGTGCCAAAGCCCTACCAAGACATGCAAGGAATGCAATGGACAACTCAATACCTACCTCTGCAGGTGCAGGTTCAACAACTCGCACAAAGCTCTGCATAATTCAGTAACACACAATCCCCACCCTGAACATTCATCCTCTCCGACATCAGCACACAATGGTTGAAATATGTGCCATCTCCAAAATTCATTGTGGTTTCTAATCCAAGTCCTTCAGGAACACCTCCCAAAACAGTGGCACCTTCCACTAAGAAGAACAAGGGCAATCATTGCCGGGGAATATTTCCCACAGGGTTTCCTTCCATCCACACATCATCCTGACTTGCAAATATCCATAGGGTTGAAGCTCTCTACCCCAGCATACTGTGGTCCATATCTTGTGGTCTGCATGTTTTGAATCTGCAGTACTGACACATTCTTATGAACTAATTCTAACTGGCATCTATACAAATCTATAGCTAGACGTGGTTGAAGAAAAAAAAACAAATGCTGGAGAAACTCAGCAGGTCAACTGTGTCCTTTATGTAGCAAAGGTAAAGATACATGACCGATGTTTCGGGCTTGAACCCTTCATCAAAGTATGAGAAAATGCTGGCAAGCGTCCGAACAAAAGAGTAGGGGGGGGGGGGAAGAGAGGGTGGCAAGGCAGGAGATGATAGGTGGAGAAAGAAGAGGGATGGTAGTGCTGTGTGAGTGAAAGAAATGGAAGGCCAGGAAAAGGGAGAGGGAAAGAAAAGGTGAGCAGGTTTAATGAAAAGAAATAAAATTAATATTCATGCCATCTGGCTGGAGGGCACCCAGACGGAAAAGAAGGTGTTGCTCCTTCAGTCTGCAGGTGGTCAGGTTGGGACAGTACATCAGGCCATGGACAGACATGTGAGCATGGGAGTCTGACCCAGAATTGAAATGGTTGGCCACTGGGAGGTCGCTGTGGTTGCAAACGGAGAGGAGATGCTGAGCAAAGCAATCTCCCAGTCTGTGACCAGTCTCTCTGATGTAGAGAATGCCACAAAGGCTGCACTAGATGCAGTAATTAAGTCCTCTGGATATTCAAGTGTGAAAGGCCTGCTTGGGATTGTGATGAGGGAGGAGGGTGGTGAATCTGTGGAATTTGCTGCCCATTGAAGCAATGGATGGAGGTGACTTCAGTAAATATATTTAAGACAAGGTTGAATAGACGTTTACATAGTAGGGGAATTAAGGGATATGGGGAAAAGGCTGGTAGGTGGAGATGAGCCCATCATCAGATCAGCCGTGATCTCATTGAATGGTAGAGCGGGCTCGACGGGCCGAATGGCTACTCCTGCTCCTATTTCTTATGTTCTGTAAGAATGGCCCAACATATTGCTGTCTTTTGGATCAGTTCTGTGAAAAGTTTCCCCCAACCCAGCACTCTCAAAACAGGAAGGGAGCAAAGTTGGATTGGGATGGACCCACACAAAACATTCACTACCCATGGAAGAAGTCCTACCAGGAGGTCCAGGGGATCCAGGCCGACCCATCATGTGTGGCAGGCACTGCAGCCTGTCCGCGCATTTCTTCAACAATTGTAATTTTTCACTGGAGTTGTCCAGGGTTGTAAGCAGCAGCTGGGAAGAGAGAAGGATTTGGTCTTTAGGCCAAAAGAAACTAAACATCCTGCTATTACAGACACAAATATCCTGAATTCAAATGGCGGAAATAATTTCTTGATTCTCCTAATGTTTTATGTTATAATTAGTCTCATGGGTGTATTTGGGAGGTGGGGGATGGAAGACCCTCTTACTGCGCTAAATCTCTAAATGATACGAAAATACTTCCACTTGTCTCCCACTTCAAACGTGTTTTAACGTGTTTCACAATCTGATATCAAGCCACATTGGCAATTGTTGGGACAGATGACCAAGGATTGATCAAAGAGGTGCAATTAGTTCTATTCGAGAATAAGGAATGTTTTAGATAACCTAAAAAATCACAGCCTGTGCAATATAGGAGAGCGGTCAGAGCTGAATAGGAATAGTTGAGTAGGTAAGGTAACATCACTGAGAAATGTATTTTAAGGTAAAGGTGTGGTGCAATTCCACCAAAGTTTCTGAATAACTATTTTTAATGCTGTATTGGAAATGAAGGAGCAATGCTCAGTGTAATTATTATCTTCATTTATCAGGAACTTTTGATCAACAGAATGAATTTACAAAGATGTAACAAGAAATGACTAATATTAGTGAAGCATTATGGAAAAGTATAGAGAAGTAATTTATCACATTTTTTAAAAATGTAGACATACATCATTTCAGCCCATGAGCCCGTGCCGCCAATTACACTCAGTTAAATGACGCCTCCGGTATATTCTTGAATGGTGGGAGGAAACCGGAGCCCCCAGGGAAAACCCACGCAGACATGGGGAGAACGTTCAAACTTCTTACAGACAGCGCAGAATTTGAACCCCGGTCCCGATCGCTGAATGGTGGCACCTTTACAGTGAACAATGGAGAGTAGGACAAGGTTAAAAGATGACTCAGTGATAATTGCGGCACATTACCCTCTGCTTGAGTTGTACCAAAGTCTGCTTCATCTGTTGAAATTCTTCACAAGTGACTGAACAAGCACCAGCGTTCATCAGATACTCAGATTTAATTGCACTGCTGTCTGAAAGAGAGAGCAACAGTTAACACCTTCTGCAGGTGACCAGGTGAGATTCCAGCATTGAAACTCGGGTGACGTTATGGCAAGAGGTTCACCTCGTCCCTCCATCCCACGAGTCTATTCCATGACTCAAGGGAGTTAGGGGTGTGGCAGATGCAAGTCCATGAAAGTGGCAACATGAAGAAGTCATTCCACACGCTTGGTTTCCTCAACCATGGCACTGAGTACAGGATTATGGACTTCATGTTACAACTCTACAGGCTGTTGCTGAGACAACACCTGGAATATCATGTGCAATTCTGATCGCCTAGCTATCGGAGGGACGCAGAAAAGAGACACGAGAATGTCTGGTTGGTTTGTATTATGAGGATAGGCCTGGTTTTCTCTTTTCTCCCTGGAGCATATGAGGCAGAAGGGAGACCTTTTGGAGGCTTATATAATAATGGGGTGGGGGTAGCATAGATAAGACATACAATCAGATCATTTCCAGAAGGCCAAAGAATCTAAAACCAGAGGAAATAGATTAAAAGTGAAAGGGAAATAATGACCTCAGAGACAACAATTTTGTACTGACAGTACCGTATGCATTCATATACAGTGTCATAGTCGACACCTCCCTCCTCTTTTGGCCCAAAAGTCAGGTGTTTTTGGTATGATCTGTGTAAAAGTCAACCTCTCTATTTTTGGCACCCACTGCCCACCCATCTGAGCTCCTGACGCCCTGCCAGTGGATCTTCGTCCTGGCTGCTCACCTGCCAGAGTTCCCGACGCCCCCACCGCAGATTTACCGCCCGGCCCTGGCCATCCGAGCTCCCAATACCCTGACCATCGCAGGTACATACCATGGTCAAAGGTTCGACCAGTGTAAAAGTCGACATCCCCCCTCCCCCACTTTTCTGCCCCGAGAAAGGTGGTCCAAAAAATTCACCGATTACACAAGTATATACAGTTTATAAAATGAGCTGGCTAAGGAAGTGGTAAAGTTGGGTACAATTGTAAGAGTTAAAATTATTTATACAGGCCAAGAGGGATATGGGCCGAATACAGGAAAATGGAATGAGCTCAGACAGAAAAGAAGAGCTGGAAAGCCTAATTTCTTGCTGTACAACTCAGTGACTAAAAATACTATGGTAAAACCCCCTTGTATCCGGAATTCAAGCCATTGCTAAAAAATAAATAATTAAACTAATTAAGAATAAAATAATAGGTAAAAAATACGCAAGTTTAAAATTGTAAAAGTTATCTGAAGCAATGATTCCTACTTCTACATTCTTCCACAAAGGGAAATACAATTTCCGCATCTAATTTATCAAGATGCCTCAGGATTTTATATGTTTTAATAAAATCACTCAGTCTTCCAGATTGCAATGTACACAACAAGCCTAATCCTCACTAACCTATCCTTTTCAGAAAACACACCCATTCTCAATTAAGTAAACTTCCTCTGAACTGTTTCCAGTACATTAAATCCACCCTAAATTCAAGTTACCAATGCTGTAGGCAGGACAACGGAGGGAAGGACGGATCTGCAGAGGCAGTGATTTTTCTAAAAACACCGTGCTGGAGAATTCCGTGGGCAGCACTAGGCCATTGCAGCGCCAATGGCTTGAGTTTGAATCCCGCACTGTCTGTAAGGACTTTATGTTCTCCCTGTGCCCGCGTGGCTTTCCTTCCACCGTTCAAGATGTGCCAGGGATTGTAGGTTAATTGGGTGTAATTTGGGTGGCATTGGCTCGTGAGCCAAAAGGGCCTGTATATGTCTAAATTTAAATCTAAATTTAAGTGCCTGTCAACATTTTGTTCATACTTTGATGAAGGGCTCAGGTCTGAAATGTTGGTGATGTATTTTTATCTTTACTATATAAAGTACACTGCTGAGTTTCTCCTGGATTGTGTTGTTGCTGTTTGCAGTACTCAAGGTATGGATCTTAAGCAAAACATTCCTGCTTTCCTGTGCAATTCCCCTCACAACATTTTCCTAATTATTTGCTGTATCTTCATTCTAACTTTTAAAAGACCCAGATCTCCTTGCACTTCACAATTCTGCACACTTGTTTCTGCCCAAGTTTTATATATTTCCATGCATTGCACTCCATTACTTGGATCATTTCTCACTAACCACCAGCCTGGATCCCATCAGACTCCTGAAGGAATGATGCTGCCTTTGCTCTGGACCGACTGATCTATTGACAAGGTTAGCACAACGCTATTACAGCCCACCCTTCAAAACGTATAGGGGTTGCAAGGTCAATTGGGTGTAATTTGGCGGCATGGGCTTGTGGGCCAGAAGGGCCCGTTACCATGCTGGATGTCTAAAGAAAAACATGAACATAGACTAATACAGCACAGGATCTAGTCCTTCTGCCCATGTGACTATGTTGATGTCCAAATTAAATTTCCTCTCCATTTCCTTCACAATCATGTGTCCATCTAGAAGCTTCTTAAATGCAACTATAATATCTGCTTGATACCCAGCCTCTATCCTCAAGGACCCCACCCACCACCCAGCCTCTTCACTCTGGTACCATCAGGAAAAAGGTACAGGAGCCTAAAGATAATCACTCAATGACACAAGGATGGCTTCTTCCCCTCTGCCATCAGATTCCTGAATGATCAATGAAC
Source organism: Narcine bancroftii (assembly GCF_036971445.1). Lineage (NCBI taxonomy): Eukaryota > Metazoa > Chordata > Chondrichthyes > Torpediniformes > Narcinidae > Narcine > Narcine bancroftii. Next base: position 11,451,715 of record NC_091479.1, on the reverse strand, counting down.
CAAAGACACTGCCTTAAACACTGGAGGAGAAGTTGGTAAGGTGTGCACTACACAGGGATTGGGGCTGTTAGATAGAACTGGAGCCATGCCCATGTTAGACAAGGAATGATGGGTAGCGGATTGGTTGTTATAAGACTGTAAATATTTGCTAGTGTCTGTAGTGTTAAAGTATGATGTGACTGGTTATACTGTGTTGTGTAATTGAGTGTACTAGTGTGGTTATCCATGATGCTATCCCCTTACATGTGTTTTAATAAAGATCCTTTCTGTGTTCAACCTGTGTCCAGACTCGTTCTTTAAACCCACCAACATTTTTCCCTTCCCACATAGCTTGTAACACAGAACCAGGCTCTTTGACCCATCTCATCCACTCTGACGAACAACCATCCACATATACTCATCCTACACAAATCCCTTTATTAAAAAAAAACCTTCACATTTTTATTTGACTGTTGTGCATTGGCCTAATGCAAAGATGAACAATCGTTAATGGGAATATAAGGAGAATACAGACAGTCCCCAGGTTACAAACGAAAGCCATTCCTAAGTCTGTCTTTAAGTCAAATTTGTTGGTAAGTCAGAACAGATCATATGGTTTTTATTTAGTGTCAGTTAGTCAAATGTTTGTCTTTGTATATAGTATATATTTTACCTTTCTATATGTATGTAGATATGGAACTAGGCACACTCAACACGGTGTTAACACCACTCTGATCTGACTTAAAATAGCAGATGGCATTCTCTTTTTTCAAGCCAACGCACCGCAAGTTGCATATAGACCACTCATAAGTACGAGCTGTCCGTACGTCGGACGTTCGTAACCTGGGGACTGACTGTAAAATGAAATTCTACAACGCAGCAATGAGTATTAACATTTGTCTCAGTAGATATCCAGCACAGATCTCGCGGCAGGGATTCTGACAGGAGGGTGTCATTAGCCTCGATTTTGAGACAGTGCCTGCCATTTTTTTTTGCGAGTCCGTATTTGTGGATTTTTGTGGTTACGAACAAGCCTTGAGTAACAAAACATCGATGCTCTCAAAGTCGCAGTTCATCATTGGTAAGGCACTTGTTCTTTCTTTCTTCTTCTTTGGCTTGGCTTCGCGGACGAAGATTTATGGAGGGGGTAAAAAGTCCACGTCAGCTGCAGGCTCGTTTGTGGCTGACAAGTCCGATGCGGGACAGGCAGACACGATTGCAGCGGTTGCAAGGGAAAATTGGTTGGTTGGGGTTGGGTGTTGGGTTTTTCCTCCTTTGCCTTTTGTCAGTGAGGTGGGCTCTGCGGTCTTCTTCAAAGGAGGTTGCTGCCCGCCAAACTGTGAGGCGCCAAGATGCACGGTTTGAGGCGTTATCAGCCCACTGGTGGTGGTCAATGTGGCAGGCACCAAGAGTTTTCTTTAGGCAAAACGGTCAACCAGTTTACCTATCTCGGCTGCACCATAAGGCACTTGTTATACTGTTACAAACTAACAACTCTTAATTTTTTTTTGGACTAAAGGGACTTTGTTAGCACTAACACAGGAACAGCAATGGAAAATTCACCAGACAATGGTAAATTCAAGATAATAGTTTATTAAATTAAACTTATTAACAACAAAACATTTATTACTTATCTCTAAACTGACTTAATTCTCAACTTATCCCCCACTATGCGCAAATGTGTGTGTGTGTGTGTGTGTGTGTGTGTGTGTGTGTGTGTGTGTGTGTGTGTGTGTGTGTGTGTGTGTGTGTGTGTGAAATTAAAGTCCCACTCTGAAAATCAATCTTTAAAATTTCAGCATCATTTTAGTTTTGCTTGAAGGTCTTAAATTCTCATTTCAGAAATGATTATAAAGTGCTTTGAAACATTATATCTTCAGGCCTTTTTATTCAGGATGTGGTTATTTTTTTTCCATGATGAATTCACAAGCCCAGACAAGGTTTAAACAAATGTGGTTATCTTCTTCCACTATGAAGTCACACAAAGTGGGCACACAAAAAAAAAATAGACCCAGTAGAAATCTGTCCTCTTTTCCAGAGAATGTGAAATGGTCTTCCTATTTCAAAAGTCACTGATTCTCCTTTTCTCAGGAGTAACACACAATAGCACCAATTCTGGTTACTGTAACTCAACCTTGTCTTTCACAAAGTTTCAACCCTTGTGTCACATTCGCAGGGGTTTTGACAATTATCCTCTCCAAACTGAACTCTTCCAAAACTCCACTCAAAATTTCTGAATTCAGTAATATATTTCTCCACATTATGTGACCACTATGCCATCAAGAAGAGTCCCAATTCTTGGAAACCACATGACCATCAGTTTTATTTTTTAACCATAATTCTGTTCCTTTTTCAAAACTGTTCCATATCTATAACAACCTCTGACCTCATCTTTGTTTAAGTGGCTTTGTTTAAAAACAGATGGCTTCTTCAGCAGTTCTTGAATAATTAAGAGCCACTTCATCCATGAGCTCTGTCTGTCCAAGACACATCAGCTCAGAGAATGAACACTCTTCTCAGAAAACAATGGTCCTGTATAAATGTGCTGTGAGCAGTGTGTGACCCTTACTAAGGATGCAGATACTGTATTTTTAACTCTATAATTTACTTTACTAAAACATTTTTATATATGGGAAATATAGTTTAACATTAAATTAAATATTAACACAATTCCGTTACAGCTCCTTCCCACAGAGACAAATTTTGAACTTCTGTCAACATTTTAAACTGCAATCTAGATTTCACAGCCTTAAAGAATATAACTAGAACATATAAATTCAACATCTAGATAAGTAATCAGCAATGATAATGTCTTATACCCAAGTCATACTCTTTTAAAATTAAACTCCAGTTCAATAATCGTCTCTACTTATTTTTAACTTTACTGATAGATTATGGTCAATGTAAACATGTAAACAATGCTTTATCCCATAATGTTGCAAAGCTAATACAAGAGGCAATAATTATTTTCCAATAGCAGAATGTCTCTTTTCAGTGTTTCTTGAATTTCTTAGATATATAAACCATTGGATTATCAGCTCCAAAAAAGATCGCCATCTTTTTTTAATAATAATTCAGCACTGGCTGAATTTTAAGCACAGGTTTATGACAGAACATGTCTTTCAGTTTGTCAAATGCTTTTTAACCTGAACATGCTCCCATTTTCCTTGGCTAAAAACATAACCAAGGGAACTCACTTAAGCATGACAACATTCAATCTTAGCTAAATTAACATTGGCCCTCAAAAATCTACCAAACAGCTTGTCTTTAAAATCCTGTGTGTTCTCACATCCCCTCTCAAGAGTTTTAATGTTAGCTTTATTTACCTTAGATGTTATCTGGTGTTCCCAGAAAGTCTTGCTCTAAGATGATTAGACATTGTTGAGAACAGAATTAACACTTCATCTCCTGGCTTAAAACTTCTCTGTTTTGCTTTTCTATTATTCCAACCCTTCATTTTGTCTTGAGCCACCATTAAATTCTCTTCAGCTACCTTACAAAGTTTTCTTCCAGCGATCTTTGAAATATAATCCAACAATTTCAACTGTATATCTTCATTAACCGACTATTCTTTTAATAACATTAGAGGGTTTCTAACCTCATGACCCCTTACTACAAACAAAAGTAAATCCTAATTCTTTTCATTTTCTTAACAATGTCCTCATTGTAGTTTTCAAAGTTGAATGGAACCTCTCCAAATCTCCCTGCGATTCTGGGGGTTTTGCAGATAATGCAATTTGTTTAGCTCCCAGTTTATAAATTAACTGACATAAAATTCTTTCCCTGATCTAATTGTATTTCTTCAGGCAAATGAAATGAGCTGAAATTTTTTTCAAGAGCCGCAGACGCAATTTTTTTTTGCTTTAATGTTCCTGAGTGACCTGGCTTCTGTAAACTTGGAAACGGCACACATAATAGTCAACAGACATTCATTTCCAGTTTTTGTTTTGGGCATTGGCCCAACTTTAGAAAAAAGGTCCTCCAAACAAAGATTTTAAAGGTCCTACTTTGGGACCTTCATTATATTTTCCCACAACTTGACAAGTGTGACATGTTTTACAAAATCTCTTAATATCTTTTGTCAAATTAGGCCAATAAAATTGTTTCATAATTTTGTAGACAGTTTCTGTCTGTCCACCTAAAAGTTTTCTATGAGCCATGTTCAAAATCTCATCTCTATAGGCTCTAGGAACTACAACTTGGTGAACCACTGCCCATTCTTCATTGGCAATAATCTCATGTAACCTATATTTTCTCATCAATGAACCTTTTTTTTTTAAACTTTATTTAAAATTTTATGACATGAATAAAATAAAAATTACATTTAAAGAAATAATAAAAAATAAGATAATAAAAATTAGAATAATACATCATTAAACTACACAAATTAACCCCCCCAATAATTATAACACAACATTAATCATCTAATTTAAAATTAGTCCAACCCTCCCCCCCAAAATAAAGAGTGAAGAATTAATTAACAATATTGTAAATAAAATAGAAAAAACCCCACTTACAAAAAAAGGATAAAACTTAACAACAAAAAAATTACTAACAACAAAAAAAATATCAATACTAAAATAATACCCTTAAACATATATTTAAATCAAACATAATACATGTATTTAACAAATGAAATCCACTTTAAAATTAAGTTCAAATATTAAAATCATATATCAACCACATATCTGTTATTCCAAAAAATCATAATTAATAATACATAAATACAGAATTTCCATTAATACCAAGTTTCCTTTATAATTCATCGAGAGAACAAAAACATCCCTTAGAAAAACAATCAGATAAACTTTTTATTCCCTTCCCCTCCCCTTATATAAAAAAGAAAAAAAAAGAAAAAAGTTCAAACTCATAAAATTCTCCATATTCTTCATTTATAACATCTTCAAAATTCTCTATCGAAATTAACTTAATTTTATTAAACTCTTCTCCCTCAATGTATTTGTACTTCTTTTTCTTCTTATCACCTTTCCCCTCATCTTCCTCTTCATCCAATTCAACATCCTCAATTTTTGACTTATTATCTTCTGTGACATCATCCTCTTAAAAAAGAAAGAAAAAAGAGAAACCCCCCCCAAAAAAAAGAGAAAAAAAGGAGAGAAAAAACCTCCTAATTCCCTCTCAATTACAATCAGAAAACAAAAAGAGTTAAAAAAAATTAATTATTTTAAAAAAATAATAAAAAAACCTTCACTTCTTAACCCAAAAATTAAAAAGAAAAAAAAACAGGTCGGAGGTCACGACTACCTACTCCTGTTTAAACCGCCCAAAGCGGTAACTCCCCCAAAATATTGGGTGTGAGATAACTCACAGGTAGCTGATGACTTCTGGAAACTAGTGCCCACCCAGTTCCCTCTCCCAACTCCCATTTCATTAAACTATCATCATTATTTAAACTATTTAAACTCTTCTCAAAAAAAAGATAAAAGATTTATTTTTTTAAATCAACGTTACCACTTCGGTCACCATTGCTTCCATTTCTTTTAAAAAACTGGATCCCACCTTACATCTCTACTCTCTTTGGAGACCTTGAAGGACTACATCGTTCCTGAAACTGCATGATTGGTAGAGACTGAGCAAAGTCCATAACTTCTTTAGGATTGTCAAAGAACTTTGGCTAATTTCCATCCTAAAAAATCTTCAGTACTGCAGAATACCTGAATGTTCCCTTATGTCTTTTTTTCCACAACCGTTCTTTCACAGAATTAAATTCGCGTCATTGAAACATAATTTCTTGACTCAAATTTTGATAGAAGAAAACAGGATTATTCTGAACCATCAAAGGAGATCTATTTTGCTGGGCATTTCTAATAGCCGTACGTAAAATTGTCTCTCTGTCACAATAGTTTAAACAACGGATCAGAACAGGTCTTGGATTCTGTCCTGAAAAAGATTTTCTTCTTAAAACTCTATAAGCACGTTCCAGTATTAAACCTTCAGGGAATTTATCCTGTCCTAACACTCGTGGAATCCATTCAGTAAAAAATTTTCTTGGATCTGGTCCTTCTATGCCTTCTGGCAAACCAACAATTTTCACGTTGTTCCGTCTAGATTGATTCTCCAAATAATCAACCTTTTTTGCTAAATTTTTATTTTGGATCTGCAATGTTTCAATTATTCTATTTTCATCTTGCAGTTGATCCTGTGCATCAACTAAACCTTGATCACACATTTCAAATCTTTCAATGGTTTCAAGCTTAAAAGCTCCATTAATGACTTCCACCATCGCATTAATCTTGGAAATAAACGGGTTCACAAAATTAGCTAAGTGACTCGATAAAGAATATATCTTATCTTCAAGATCCTTAACAGACATTTCAACAGAAGTAGATTCAGGCATAATGGGGTCTTGCTGTTCCTTAGAGACCACGGGATCTTCTGTCCCTTCCCTTAATTTAGTATCTTTTCTAGCAGTTTGACTTCGTATAAAAATCCCTCTCAAAGTCCCCCCAGCAATGCCAGGAGACTGAAGATCAGGGTTATCTTTAAGCCAAATCTCTTTAATCATCTTCACTGAATCGATGTCTGGAAAAACCGTTGTAATTGAAGATGCATTTTGCAGCGCCACCACTGTAGCAGTCGAATGACAGCTCTTTAACTCTCCAGCTGGTGGCGCCCCAGCTGATTCAACTGTCAAAGACTGAGTAACAGCACTCACAGTGGCCGTTGTGTGAAACACTGGCACCCGTCCAGCCCCTTGTTCTGAAAGCTGCTGAGTGCGACCTTCAGAGAGCCTCACCGGCTTAAAACGGAGTTTCAATGCCGAACTCTGCACGTCTTCCTCTGGATCCATTCTACGCTGAGTCCTGGCTTCTTGTAAACAAGTAGGCTCAGACAATTTCGGAAAATGTAGTTTTTTAACAGTCTGTTGATGTTTTCTTTTACCTTTTTTTGCAGATAAACCATTAGGCACTAATCCAGCACCTCATTATTTATAAACTTTTAAAAGAACTTTAACGGGCACTTAAAGACAAAACAATAAATCAGAGTCAGGAGAGGTGTGGAAGGCACGTCTGTTCCCTACGCCATCTTGCCACGCCCCCCAATGAACCTTCTTTGAAATAATATCCAACTGATACTGTTTTAATTCAGCAAGACCACTATCTTTTTTTTAAATATTTTATTTATGATTTTCCAAACTTAAGTTCAAACATTGTCAATGTCAATATTAACAACATCAATTGTCAATTTTATACAAATTTCCTGTAGAGTTCAAGCTTTTCCCCTTCCCTTCCTTCCTCTTCCCTTCCTTCCTCTTCCCTTCCCTCCCCTCCCCTCCCCTTCCCTTCCTTCCCCTTCCCTCCCCATCCCTTCCCTGCCCTTCCCTTCCTTCCCCTTCCCTTCCTTCCCCTTCCCTTCCTTCCCCTTCCCTTCCTTCCCCTTCCCTTCCTTCCCCTTCCCTTCCTTCCCCTTCCCTTCCTTCCCTTCCTTCCCCTTCCCTTCCTTCCCCTTCCCTTCCCTCCCCTTCCCTTCCCTCCCCTTCCCTTCCTTCCCCTCCTTCCCCTTCCCTTCCCCTTCCCCTTCCCTCCCCTTCCCTTCCCTTTCCCTTCCCCTTCCCTCCCCTTCCCCTTCCCTTCCTTCCCCTTCCCTTCCTTCCCCCCCTTCCCTTCCTTCCCCCCCTTCCCTTCCTTCCCCTTCCCTTCCTTCCCCTTCCCTTCCTCCCCCCCCCCATACCCTCCACATTTAACACTTAACACAATTACACAAAACACTCAGGACATTCACAACAAAGGTAGAAAAAAATGTATCAGGGGTTTATGGGTTTGTCATGTCACAGGTTAAACAAGACCACTATCTTCGCTTTGTTTCTCTATTAATTTTGTTCTGGATGCTAACAAATATTTATCCAGCGGCTGTGCGCGGTCACAGACTTTTCAATCGTTTTGGACATCACTGCCTTCAGTGTCACTCCTTCAAGTTCAAAATCAGAATTCTGACTTTAACAAGGAAATATTTAGCATGACTGGTGATTCACAGTTTACCTCTTTAATCTCACAATCAGTTCGGCTACTGCACCTGACAACTTGTTTGTTTTATCTCAGTCTGTTTATTTCTGGACCTGACCGTCTGCTTCTTTCTGCTGCTACACCTTTCAAACTTTCTTTCAATCAATTTTCCCAGTACTATCTTCGCTGTCCAGGGTTTTAGATATAACTTTTAATTCAGGTTACACAGCTTTTTCTATACTGACAACAATTGGAGACTTTACTCCAGAGACAACCTTATCTCTCAACACAAAAGATTTAAATTCCTTCCTACTTTTACCAACAAATTCCTTTTTTACTTCCCTGTATTTCACCCCTTTTAACAAAAGCTTCTGGTGCTACTGGTTCATGCACTCTCTCTTTTCAAGAAAAAGATCAATTTCACTTGGCCCACACATAAGTTTCGTTTTCGAAACCCACTCATCTGTATTTTTTACAAAATTTGACCAAGTTTGGAAAGTTGCACTTGGCCCATAGAAGTTAGAGAGAAGGCACTCTCTGGTGAAGGAATTGGTTTTGGGGTTTGAAACAATCTCATCTGCAAATTCTGCAGAATCTGACCAAGTCTCACTTTCAAATCTACACAGATCAGTGTTGCCAAACACTTACTAAAATCCATTGCTGTTGTTTATCCAGACACACAATAAGCTTTTTAATTAGCTTTCAAAACGATTTTTAAATAAACAAATCAAATATTTATTGATCACATAAGCTCTAATTAAGTTCAAAACTTTGGTTTTCACCCCAGTACCTCTCTCAAGAGCGAGATGAGACAATGGTAAATTCAAAATGATAATTTTTAAATTAAACTATTAACAACAAAACATTTCTTACTTATCTCTAAACTTACTTAACTCTAAACCTAACCCATGTGTGTGTGTGTGTGTGTGTGTGTGTGTGTGTGTGTGTGTGTGTGCCACTCTGAAAAGTCAATCTTTAAGAGTTCAGCATCATTTTAGTCTTGGTTGAAGGTCTTAAATTCTTAGTTCAGAAATAATTATAAAGCACTTTTAAACATTAAATCTTCAGGCCTTTTTACTCACGATGTGGTTATTTTCTTCCATGATGAATTCACAACCCAGACAAGGGTTAAACAAATGTGGTTATCTTCCAATATGAAGTCACAAACCAGACAAAGGTTAAATGAAGTGGCCACACAAAAAATAGACCCAGTAGAAATCTGTCCTTTTTTCCAAAGAGAATGTGAAATGGCCTTCCTTATTTCAAAAGTCACTGATTCTGTGCTCTCCTTTCCCCAGGAGTAACACAAAACGGCTCCAATTCTGGTCACTGTAACTCAACCCTGTCTTTCACAAGGTTTCAACCCCTGTGACACAGGGGTTTTGACTTTTGTACTCTCCAAACTGAACTCTTCCAAAACTGAACTCAAAATGTCTGAATTCAGTAATACATTTCTCCAAATCATGTGATCATTACATCATTACCAAGGTGAGTCCCAATTCTTGGAAACCACATGACCATCAGTTTTATTTCTACCAAAATTTTGTTCTTTTTTTCAAAACTGTTCTATATCCATAACAACCTCTGACCTCATCTCTGTTCAAGAGGCTTAAATGGCTTTGATTAAAAACAGATGCTTCCTCACCAGTTCTTGAATAATTAAGAGCCACTTGAAATCCATGAGCTCTGTCTGTCCAAGGCACACCAGCTCTGAGAATGAACACTCTTCTCAGAAAACAATGGTTCGATATAAATGTGCTATGACCTGTGTGTGACTCTGTACCAACTACAGCTAACTTCTAAAAATAGATACCATATTTTAACTCTATGGAACACACCTTGAGAGTGAACAGATTCATTGCCACTGAACTGCAATTCACTCCTTCAAATTCAAGGGAAAGATCACAAGAGGCCAAATATAGGGTAAGTTCCAGTTACTTGAATTAGTTGCACTTAGTTGAATATTTTAATTGTTCTACTCAGATCATTGTCTGAAGATGGGGTGCAAAATCATTGAGGACCCCTTCTACCCCACACACAGCACCGTTCAGCTACTCCCATCTGGAAAGAGATCCAGGAGGATCAGAGCCAGCACCACCAGACTGAGAGGCAGCTTCTTCCCACGGGCAGAGAGAACGCTGAATGACCAAAGGAACTGCTCACATCTGAGATGCCCATATTCACGAAACAATTATAAAGCACTTTTAAACATTAAATCTGGCTGGAGTCCAAGAGGTTAAATGCCAAACACATCGTTTATTTATCTATTTGTGTAGATGAATACGGCATCACCTACAGCTCCTAGAACGCTTCCACCAGCGTTGTCTCCGCTCCATCCTCAACATTCATTGGAGCGCTTTCATCCCTAACGTCGAAGTACTCGAGATGGCAGAGGTCGACAGCATCGAGTCCACGCTGCTGAAGAACCAGCTGCGCTGGGTGGGTCACGTCTCCAGAATGGAGGACCATCGCCTTCCCAAGATCGTGTTATATGGCGAGCTCTCCACTGGCCACCGTGACAGAGGAGCACCAAAGAAAAGGTACAAGGACTGCCTAAAGAAATCTCTTTGTGCCTGCCACATTGACCACCGCCAGTAGGCTGATATCGCCTCAAACCGTGCATCTTGGCGCCTCACAGTTTGGCGGGCAGCAACCTCCTTTGAAGAAGACCGCAGAGCCCACCTCACTGACAAAAGGCAAAGGAGGAAAAACCCAACCCACCAATTTTCCCCTGCAACCGCTGCAACCGTGTCTGCCTGTCCCGCATCGGACTTGTCAGCCACAAACGAGCCTGCAGCTGACGTGGACTTTTACCCCCTCCATAAATCTTCGTCCGCGAAGCCAAGCCAAAGAAAGAGAAGATGAATACGTATTGGTGATGCAAGGCGTGGCACCGATACCTCTTTCGTGATGGTAGCAGTCAGAACAGAATGTGGGCTGGGTGGTGTGGATCCTTGATGATTGCTGCTGCTCTCCGACAGAAGTGTTCCCTGTAGATGTTCTCGATGGTGGGGAGGTTTTGCCTGTGATGTCCACTACCCTTTGCAGGGCTTTACACTCAGGGCTATTGGAGTTCTCAAACCAGACTGTGATGCAGCCAATTTAGGCGGAAGTCGTAAAGCAAGGAACCTGACCAACTCGACCATGCTGACCAAGTGTTTTCAGAATGTTAAGTACAACAGAGGGAATTGTTAATATTGAACCCATATGCTTTCAGAACTAGATTTTATTATAATTTGAAACTGAGCACAATCTTTCAAATGCCCTTTTGTAAAATTCATCAGATCCCTCCAAAGGAACATTCACTCTTACCGTTAAAATCTCTGAGACAGGACTTGCCATCAACGCTCAAGTAAAATCCTTCTTGACACTCGCAGGTGTAGCTTCCACGTGTGTTGATGCACTTGTGATCACAAAGTGTGCTGTTATGCACCGAACACTCGTCTATATCTGTGGAGGCCGGGGGGGCGGGGGGTAAGTCACACATTATGCATCTCAAACAAGCCCACGTTTAAATCCCGAAAGCTGTATGTTACTCTTGGTGTAAAAATGACAAATGATTTCTCTGTAAATCTGTACCCAAACAGAGGCAAAATCAACACAGGCTGATTGTCTTTGGGCATCATGTGACCTTTCTTGCTCCAAGACTATTTGGCCATTTTTGGATTTTTACCCCACTGCGCTATTTAACAAGGTAATAGGATTTCCCACAAGCAACTTTCAGAACTGTTATCCTCCTCTACACTCAGTCCTATTGCAGCATCTTGACCTCTGTGTCCCGGTTTTAAGGCGCCTATACCCCGTGTCCCCATTTCCCATGACCGGTTTTATACCCAACCACCAGCTGGTTTGTACTGGTGTTCGTCCTGTGGTTTACCCATGGACCCAGTCTGGAGTATATATTATGAAAGGTTAAAAATGGCTGGAGTCCAAGAGGTTAAATGCCAAACATCCCCTTACCTCCATCGATGTTGCTTGACTTACAGGCTGGAGTGTAGAGACTCGCTCACCAGAGCCTTTCCATCATCTACAGGCCAGGTCTGTGATGAATTACTCTCCATTGTCTTAATGGAGTCAATACCATCCAGGATAAAGCTTCATTACCATCCCAATCACCATCTAAGAATTCATCAGTGGAGCATGTCCAACCTTTCCTTACTGTATTACTTGAACTCCATGTCCCAGATTCATGATCTCTGCCACTAAGAACATCAAATTCAGTATTAGAACCATAGAGTACCACAGCACAGAAATGGTTCTGTCAACCCATCTAGTTTGTGCTGCGATTATAACCCTCCATACTTCTCCCATCCATGTACCTGCCCAAATTTTTCTTAAATATCAAAAATGAGCCCACATTCACCACTTCAGCTGGCAGCTCATTCCACACTCCCACCACTCTCTGAGTGAAGAAGTTCCCCCCAATTTCTCCCTTAACATCTGTGATGGTACAGACCTATCACCAATGTACATAGTGTATATAGTTACTGTATCTAGACTGTGCTTACAGCGATTGGCTGAGAGCTAAGCCACGCCTACTGTCTGGGCCTTAAAGGGTTGTGTCCCTAGCCAGGTCGGATCATTCCGGACTGGTCGGCCACCTGTGAAGAGCTCCTGTCTTTTGCTAATAAAAGCCTTGGTTTGGATCAACAAGTCTTTGGTTCTTTCGACGAGCTCTACAACATCTCACCTTTCACCCTTATCCCATGTCTTCTTGTCTCACCTACCCTCCGTGGAAAAAGCTCATATTTACCCCTCATAATTTTGTACACCTTGATCAAATCTCTTCTCATTCTTCTATACTCCAGGGAATAAAGTCTGAACCTTTCCCTCTATCTCAGTTCCCAGCAACATCCTTGTATACCTTTCATGAACTCTTTCAATCTTATTGATATGCGGGGAAGCACCAACCATATGCAGGTCTCCCCGTTCCTTCATCCTCACCGGAGCAACAAACCCAACGTCAAAGAACCTTCAGCAGGAGGTCTGCAACGTTTCCCACAATATCACCGCCTTGAGGGCAATTAAGAATGGGAAACTGTCACTGCCAGCAATGTCCATGCCACAAAGTGAAGATATAAAATCTACAAAATGTACTACAGCAACACATAAAGCTTTTGAGGGACGCAAATAAACTAAAATGACATCTGAGTTGAGGAATATTTACGAGGGGACTGTAATCATTTTCCTGCAAACAGAAATGTTTCAGAGGAGATTTATTACTGGATTACAAAAACCCGAGGGAGCTAAGTAAAGTAAACAAGAAGCAAGATATGACATGACAATTTTCTTTTTACACATGATTCATGGCCTGATTTCCCTCAACGGCTTTTTACCATCGACAAAGCACAGCACCAAATTCAGGAGGCATGGAATACTCTCCACTTGTCCATAAATTGAGAATGTTCTCACCATTCAGCCTATTCACCACCCTGCATCTTCTCTTGCCCTTCACCACAGTGTGTGCCATCCACATAGATCCAGCCCACAATAGGCCAAACGGCTATCTTCTACACAGCAAGTTTCTGGTCACAAAATGCCACATAAACACATTGGAAAGTAGCGCCCGGGGTTGTAGCACCTATCATTTCTTTTGGAAAAAAAAATAAAGATCTCACCTAGGCAGTAAGGTGTCTGACGATTTCGATGCCGCTCTCGGTCAAAGCGGTATCCTGGATAACACGTACACACCACACGCCCAAAATTGTCAGTGCATTGCTGTTCACAGTGTGAGGCAACACACATATCGGTAGCTGGAGGCGAAAGACACCAAGTTAGTACTTGGGAACTCTCCATGAGAGTTCTCAATGCTTTTCTGATTAAGTTCATACGATCACTTCTGGGTTCAGATGACACGCTGCATAACAATGAAGGTTCAGGCGGAACCCTGAGATTCATTTTCCTGAGGGCAAAGCAGAATTACTACTTATTGGTAGTGCAAAAGCAAACTGTACACAGTGTATACATGGAAACACATAGAAATGTAAAAAACTGACTGCAATACACGGAGGGAGAAAAAAAAATCAATAAAGTTTGAGTCCTTAAATGAGTCCTTGATTGAGTTTGATGTTGAGGAGTCTGATGGTGGAAGGGGAGCAGCTGTTCCTGAACCTGGTGGTGCAGTGGCACCTATACCGCTTTCCTGATGGTAGCAGTGAGAACGGAGCATGTGCCGAGTGATGTGAATCCTTGATGATTGCTGCTGCTCTCCGATGGCAGCGTTCCCTGTAGATGTTCTTGACGGTGGGGAGGGTTTTGCCTGTGATGTCCTGGGCTGGGTCCACTACCTTTTGGAGGGTTTTGGTGTCCCCGTACCAAGTTGTGATACAGCTGGTCAGCAAACTTTCCACCACACATAAGTAGAAATTTGCCAGGGTTTCTGATGACATGCTTTCTTCAAGATGCCATTAGAGTGTTGGGTCCAGGAAAGATCCTCCAAGAGAGTGAATCACAGAACTATCAGGGTCTAATAAACGTCGACTTGATTCAGTCATCTCCTTCAGAGAAAACACCTGCAATCTTTTCCTAGTCTGGCCAGATGTTACTTCAGTTCAAGACAAGACAGGTTTATTGTCATCTGATTACACAAGTATAATCCAAAGTGTTTTTCGATCCTCGATCCAAAAAATGTAGATACACAATCAGACTTAACGCACATAGACAAGCAATACATACTCAGGACGTGTATTCTTATATACAAATAAATAAATAATTATTGCTTTGTTAATATTAGAATCTCGGAGGGTCAATGTGAGCAGTTCCTTTGGCCGTTCAGTATTCTCACTGCCCGTGGGAAGAAGCTGTTCCTCAGCCTGGTGGCGCTGGCTCTGATCCTCCTGGATCTCTTTCTGGATAGGAGCAGCTGAAAGATTCTGGTGTGCAGAGTAGAAGGGGATCCTCAATGACTATGTACGTCTTCTTCAGACAATGATCCTGGAAGATTCTATTGAAGGGGAGGTGGGGGGAGTAAGGAGATTCTAGTGATCCTCTCTGCCGCTCTTTTGGTCCAATCCGTTTTTCTGAAGCAACTGTCACACACTGTGATACAGGCAGCCAGGACGCTCTCGATAGAGGTCCTGTAGAAGGTTGCCAGTAGCCTTAGCCCCGCAAATTGAAGGAACAACACCTGATTTTCCGCTTGGGCACTCTCCATTAACATAGTCTTTTCTGGTTTCTGTCCTCCTCTTCTACCTCCCAGTTCTCCTTCCTCCCTTCACCCAGCCATCCCTCCTCCCCTTGATCACTGCTGTCCCCTCCCTCCCTTCTCCATCCACCTCCTTGCCTTTGCAACCACCCCTACCCCCTTTCTCTTTTGTTTGAGCACCTGCCAACATTTTTCCATACCTTGATGAAGGTATGGCATCATAACCTTGACGTCAGTTCTGTATCTTTACCTTTACTAATATAAAGGACACTGCTTGACCTGTTGAGTTTCTCCAGTGTCGTGTTTTTACTTGTCTTCTCAGGGAGTGCAGTCGCTGTTGCACCTTCCTGACAATGTTGTGTGCCCAGTTATTGCCCAACAAGCAATAATTTCAAGAACAATTAATCATTGCCAATAGTTGATGCACCAACACCCTGTGAAGACAGGAGCGGAGAATTGGTTAAGTCTACTGGTGGGGCAATGTCAAGTTTTTAAAGATGTTGAATGGAAAGCGAAACATGTGAGGTCTTGTGTGCAGCACCAAGCACAGACCTGAACTCAGTTAAGTATGCAAGGTTCAGGTTGCATCAGGTTATTCCATGCTGGTTACTCCAATACAGGTGCTTCTCAACTTACAATGGGTTATGTTCTTGCAAACCCATTGTAAGCTGAAAAATCGTGTCGATAAAGAATACAGGTATACCTTGTATAACACCAACAGTCCTGATCCCACTGCTCCGCTCTCTCCCCACGGCCCTGTATCAGTCCCTGCAAGCTTTCCGTCCGAACGAAAAGAAGTGATTGACCAAGGAGGCTACAAAGAATTCATCTTCGAGGAATTATCAATGTTTATTGGAAAAATTAATGATGCTTGGCAGTGTGGTTACTGTTTTATGACTGTACATCGGAGAGACTGGACGCCGACTGGGAGATCTCTTCGCTCTGTTCGCATCCTTGGATCTCCCAGTGGCCAACCATTTCAATTCTGTGCTGCACTCCCAAGCTCACGTCTGTCCATGGCCTCATGTACTGTCAAACCGAAAACCATCTGTAAATTGGAGGAGCAACACCTGATTTTCCACCTGGGCACCCCCCATCTTATGGCATTAAGATCGACCTCTCCGGTTTCTATTAGCCCACTCCCCATTCTCTCTCTCTTCCCCCTTCCCTCAGTCTTCTTTCCTCTAGCTCCACCCCTTACCTCTCCATCTCCCCCCTCTCCTCCCCCACGCCCCGTTTACTGCTATTCCTTCCCTCCCTTATCCACCTCCTGCCTGTGGGACTGTACTCCTCCCCCCCTCGACATTTTGTCCTTACCTTGATGAAGGGCTCAGGCCTGAAACGTTTGACCTGCTGAGTTTCTACAGCGTTGACTTCAATCATGGTGTCTGCAGACTTTCGTATTTTACTCTGGCATTCAATTTACACAGGAATTTGTGCCATTCACATTCTCTTCTCATCTCCACCTAAAACATAATCCATCTCTCTGACTTTCTCTCTGGGTTTCTCTCTGACTTTCCCTTACTGCCCTATTTAACTTTTTAAAATTTGTTTCTAACTTTTTCAGTTCTGTTGAAAGGCCAACAAACTGAAATATTAAAGCCAGTTTCTCTCTCCCAGGAATCCCTGAAGAGGAATAGATTATAAAAGCAGGGATGTGATGTTGAGGCCTTGGTGAAACCTCACGTGGAGAACTGTGAGCAGTTTTTGGGCTCCTCAATTATGAAAGGATGTGCTGACGTTGGAGAAGGTTCATTACAGGTTCACAAGGATGATTCGGGGAATGAAAGGGTTATCATACGAGGAGCGTTTGACAGCTCTTGGCCTGTACTTGTTGGAATTTAGGAGAATGAGAGGGGATCTCATCGAAACATTTTGAATATTGAAGGGCATGGACAGAGTAGATGTCGAAAGGTTGTTTCCCACGGTGGGAGAGTCTAGGACAAGAGGGCATAACTTCAGGATTGAAGGGTGTCTGCTTAGAACGGAGTTCCATAGGAATTTTCTCAGCCAGGAGGGTGGAATTTTTTGCCACAGGCAGTTGTGGAGGCCAAGTCAGAGAATGATAAGTGTTTGGTTAGCCAGGACATCAAAGGTTATGGGATAAGGCCGGGCAGTGGGACTGAGTGGGACTCCTGATTGAATGGCGGAGCAGTTCTCGATGGGCTGAATAGCCTGTCTCTACTCCTGTGTCTTATGGTGTGCAACATTTCCCTGCGTCACCTGGTTTTATTTCAAATTTCTGGCATCTGCAGCACTTTGTTTGCAGAGTACTAGTTGCTTCCTTCTTTCTTCTGATGCAACCTGCTGCAGAATGCGGTAGTCTCCCAAGCAGATTAGGGGCTAGTCTGTCATCCCTTTCCATTATAGTAGCATATAGCAACAGTAGATCCACCAAGTCGTCGCGGGTAGCAGTTTCTACCGCTCCCATGGGTTAAATATGCAACCATCAAGGTGTTAAGCGAGTCCTCACGCAAAGCAAGCTGCCAGGTTGTTTAGATTTGATAAGATAAAGTTTATAGCTGGCAACGACACAAGTGAGCCTAATTATGTTTCATACAACAGAGATAGGAATACAGGAAAGAGGGGATTAAGGATCAATACCTGAACAGAGTTCCTAACATGTTAATTCTGACAAATTCTTGCCTTTACCTATTAAAAGCACAGATTCACATCTTATGCAATAATTTAATTGCATGACAGGACGAGGACGAGGATTCACATGCCAAGGTGCCTTCTGCCGCAGGACAAACCAGTGGAACACTTCCAGAATAGGGCTTCCAGTTCCACAAGCATTTTTCACTCAGGCTCTGTCAGAACTGGAGGTTGGAGCAGCTGAACTTGTTTTTCCTTTTCTCCACGTCCGCAGTCCCTTGTTTTAATTTTTAAATATTTAAAAATTTAGACAAACAGCACGGTTACCAGGTGGGCAGTGCTGCCCGAGCTCAGTGGAGCGCCACTCCGGCACCTCTGTGAGAAAGGCAAAACAAACAAGTGGGGAATTTTAACCAGTGGGCAATTTAACAGCGGCCGCATATTAGATACGGGCAAGGCCAGCGTCACGGCCCCGCTGAGCACTATTCTGGACATACAAGGAACCGGTTTCTTTCACGATTGGTTCACTTGTCCTCCTTCCTCGTCCTATCGTACGCTCTCAATTATACAACGCCAAATATAACATGGCAGCCAATGAGGCCAGGTCTCGCGAGACCTCCCTGTCGCTGTTTATTTTGCTGCCACTGGCGCCCCCCCGCCCTTGGCGCTATTTTGTGTTGATATGCTGGTGGGCCCCATCCTCCAAGGTTACCCTAATGCCCCTCTGTTAGATTTGTCCTGACCCTGACTCGGAATACAGGGGATTTGACGGAAGCAGGTGTTGGGGTGGGGGATGGGGTGGTGGCTGGTGGTGGAAAAATACCACTTAGAACATTTGATCGCTTTTGGTGACACCTAAAAAATATTAGCACTGCGCCCCTGACGGTAACAGGCCCTTTTGGCCCACCACCCAAATACACCCAATTGGCCTACAACCCCTCAAATAATTAATGAACCTCCCGCGATGCTGCCACAAAACGTTGAATTTCATGACTTGTTTGTGCCAATACATTCTGATTAAACAGGCTAAATTCAATAAGAATTAATTTAATGTTTTTCCAACTTCCTACGTGATACAACAAATCTGAAATTATCTTTGTGTTCAGCTTGAAGTCGTCTATCACAATCCCTTTTTTCGGGAGGCGTTCCTTGTGAAAATATGTATTGTCCAGTGTTAACTACATTCATTTGCTAATAATTCCCAGAGTTAGTCTCTTCACTTTCTCATACTGAGTTCCCTGAAAGGATTCTATTCCTTTTCTCTCAATTTCTCCATCTCTGGAGTCTAGGATGGAGATGACCTTTCCTCAGCCTTCGCTGGGCTTTCTTGGCTATTGAGCTGGTGTTGAGGGACCAGGTGAGATTCTCCGCCAAGTACACACCAAGAAACCTGGTACTCTTGACAATCTCAACGGTAGAACCATCAATGGTCAGCAGAGAGTGATCCCTCCCTGG
This sequence comes from Narcine bancroftii, assembly GCF_036971445.1. NCBI lineage: Eukaryota > Metazoa > Chordata > Chondrichthyes > Torpediniformes > Narcinidae > Narcine > Narcine bancroftii. The sequence continues at coordinate 11,432,578 of NC_091479.1, read as the reverse complement.
GCCCTCTTGAAGTCGACAACCATTTATTTTGTTTTATTAACTTTCAGTTAGCTCTGTACCAGTCTGTTAGTGACTGCACCTCATCTCTGTACGCTGACTCATTGTTCTTGTTGATAAAGCCCACCACAGTCATGTCGTCAGTGAACTTGATGAGGCAGTTCGAATAGCGTATTGCTGTACAGTCATGACAGTGGGCTGACGTAGAGTTGTTCTGCCAGTGAGGTCAGAGACACAAGGGCGAGTGCATATGTTGGAATCTGAAGCCGATCGCAAGCTGTTGGGTGAACTCAACGTGTCAAGTCGCATCAGTGGGAGAAAAAGGAGGGTCAGCGTGTTGAGCTGAAATCATTTTTAATTGAGACTGGAGAATAAAAACACAGAAATGCTGGAGGAACTCAACCTTTGGTGCTTCACTCCTACGCTGAAGAGAGCCCAGTGCACGGAGGACTGGGGTGGGACAGAGCCCCGTGTGGAAGGGGCGAACCAGGTAGAGGCGAGACATAGCGGACAGAGGCAGGGGAATTGGAAGATGCCAGACAAAGGGAGAGAGAAACAAAAAAGTCAGGGGGGGGGGAGTGAGTCCAGGGAGGAGTGGGTAATTGGAAGATAAAGACAGCCAGTGCTGGAATCTAATAAGAAGTTGAGAAAGGTGATAGAAAGAGAAACCAAATGGAACAGCAGAAAATCTTGGGGCTGAATGACCTTCTCATATGTTTCTTATAGAATGGAATCTAATATCCTTATCTATCATCTCCGTCATCAGTCTATCAGAGAATCAGAGCTTTTGGATTGATCTCATGCCAAAGAGATATTTCTTATTTATGTTAAATTGGTCCTAGAACCTACTTAAATTTAAAATTTAAATTTAATGGCTTAAATTTTAAATTTAGACATACAGCACGGTTGCAGACCCTTTCGGCCCACGAGCCCGTGCCGCCCCATTGACCTAAACCCTGTACGTTTTGAAGGGTGGGAGGAAACCGGAGCACCTGGAGGAACCCACGCAGACACGGGGAGAACGTACAGACTCCTTACAGACAGCGCCAGATCTGAACCCCGGTCGCTGGCGCTGTAATAATGTTGAGCTTCCTGCTATGCTAACCGAGCCATCCCAATACTTGAACAACATTTAAAAAATATATTTTGTAACTGCAATAAATATATTAATGTCAACCACCATTTGGTTCAGACGTGGCTTTCAAACTGTGGATATTTTGATTAGATGGCTGACCAATCACGTTTGCAATGGAATCTGCTGGTCTGCCACCTAACTGCTTGACATGTGGAATCTTTGAGGGTTACGAGGTAGCGAGGGTTTAGTACTTTTTTTGTTAGGTATATATCGGTCGGCTGTGATGCAATGTTCTGTATTATGTTTCTTTCTGGTAGATGCTCCCGAACATGCTGTCCACTCCCCTTGCTTGAATCATCAATAAAAACTGTAGAAGGTCAAAGGGTCCCAAACCTGAAGGGTTTCTCTTTCCATGGATGCGTTGAACTGGAGCTTGTGCAGCTCCAGAGATGGTGGGAGCGCTGGAAGAAAATCCCCTCGATAAGGGACTCTCTCCTTTGCTTCTCTTTCTCCTGTCGATAGGGGTGCCGGGCAATGATTACACGATGAGCTTGGATCCTTGAGATGCTCGCCGAACCCCTGAGTGTTTGCAATATTTTCCCCCGTTGTTTCAGATTTCTAGTCCCTGCAGTTGTTCGAAATTTCAAGTGCTTGGTCTTTCGAGCAGCGAGCAGCCTTTAAGTCCTGTGAAGCAACAGCAGGTAGCAGCCCCACCTAGTGGTTTATGGGCAGATGCCTGAAACTTCCTTATTAACTCAAGCAGGCTCTTCAGGTCATTGGACTGAAACTGGACTACTGCAAACTTCTTATAGACAGCGCCAGATTCGAACCCTAGTTGCCAATGCTATAATAACATGCTAACTGTGTCTATAACTGACAAAACGATTACTTTGTGGTTAAAAACAACGCTGGAGAAACTCAGCAGAAACTTTATATCACAAAAATAAAGAATCAGAACCAACGTTTTCGGCTTGAAAAAATGTCGGCCAGCTCCTAAACAAAATGGTGGGGGGGGGGTAGGAGGAGGAGGAGCATGGTCCCAAAGGCTGGGAGTAGTAGATTGATAAGGAGGGCACATCAGTCAACAGGGGGAATGGCTCTGTGAATAGAGAGCAAAGGGAAAGAAGGCAAGGGGAAAGGGAGGGAGAGCGGCCGAGCAGAAACAGGAGAGGCCGATGTTAATGCCATCCAGTTGGAGAGTGCCCAGTGTTGTTCCTCCAATTTACAGGGGGTCTTGGTGGGATAGTACACGAGGATAGATATGTCAGTGTGGGGCTGAGGCGCGGAATTGAAACGATCGCCCACCGGGAGATCCTTGTCACTGATGCGGACAGAGCGAAGGTTTCATGTTTTACTTCTATTACTTTGTGGGTTCTTTTCAATGACCTTGAAACTTATTCCTCCACTGAGACATGGCAACAGCGTCCTGTTCACATTAGTCCATTAAGGAAGTAAAGGTAAAATAGGAACTGCCAGACATGTGGATTCTGTTCATTAGCTCTTCAGATGGACGCTGAAGGAATTCAAGAGGGAATTCAGCTGGAGCTTCTGCTGTGAGCAAAGAAGGTGGAGAAGAGGCCTGGGTGCAGGTGCATCTGAAGGAAGCTAGATGTGTCCGTGAGGGAGAAATAAATCAGAGGATCTCTTTATGGGTTATATCAGGGGTAGCCAAACTGCATCCCCCGGGCCAACTGCGGCCAGTTGCCCGTTTTTAAGTGGCCCGTGAGAACAATTGGCACTGTGTGTACATTGTACTTCTTAGTGTCAACACTAGATGTCATTTTGAACAACTACTACAGTGACCACTGAAATGTTACTCCTCGATGAAAACATTTACCACAGTTAAATAAATACGTTTACCTCAGTTGATTAAACACGCTGGAACCGAAAAGACAGAAAATAGCAAGGGAGCGCCAAAAAGTACAAAACACGTTGGGAAAATTAATACTTTTTCCACAGAAGTCAAGGGGAAATGCGTTTGTTTGATTTGCAAGGAATCCTTTAACTTTAGTCACCTCTCTCCAGATTTACACATTGCATCCTAATCATTAAGGTGGACACTTGGGCCGCGAACTGTACTCATTGAGAGTTGCGGAGGAAGGTTTCTTGATCTTTTTCTCCTGTTCTTATTTTGCCCCTGGCTTTTTATTTTTCACCACTTTGTGACTTGGGTGGCCAAATTTTTAGTTTTTAATTTAGACATGCAGCACATTAACAGGGCCATTTTGGCCCGGGGTGCGGGCAGCACGGACACGTGGCCTGAAATGGCCTGTTACCCTGCTGTATGTCTGAATTAAAAACTAAAATCCCCATAGACTTTTAAAGAGCTTTATTGTTTTCATTCACATTAAATTTAAGAGCAGCAGATACAGAGATGGCGACTGTAATATGTGAGCACATTAATAAACTACTGAAACGTCAACAGTTAAACTGTTCAGTGGGCTTTCTCCAGGGGCTCTGGCTTCCACCCACCATTTGAAATGTACTGGGGGGGCTGCAGGTTAATTGGGTGTAAATTGGGCGGCATGGACTAGTGGGCTGAAATGACCTGTACATCTAAAAAAAAGGGCAGGACGCTTGATAACATGAGGCCGCCGTAAATCTGCTCTTCACTCCTCCAAAGCTCTTGGAGCTTTCTGCCACTTTAAAGGCAGCAGAGAAATGCAATATTAAATGAAGACTTAGCAGGACAGATACAGATCTTCCAGGATATCTTCTGATTAGATTCGTCAGTGTTAATAAGGAATCATATGTGCCTTTGCAACAAAAAATACTCTGTGCATGACATGGTACCATGTCAGCTCTGCAATAAAATCATATTGAGAGAGCCAACATAAAGTTGGTAGTGGAGGGAGGAAGTTAGACCCGTGGTCCTTTTTCTTTCCACTCGCATACCACCTTAAGTCATCTCTATGCCATCAGTGCTCTGAGATTAGTAAGGGATTGTTTAAGGTGGGATGTGAGTGGGAAGGGAAGGTTGAGAACCACTGCTCTAGACCCAATTGTCACTGAAATATTTTGCTTGAGAAAAATTGTCAATGGCCCATTTCCTTTGGAGCTCTGAAACCATGCACATAACGAGTCAATGAGGGACGATTAAAACAGTGGTTCTCAACCTTCCCTTCCCTCCCACATCCCACCTTAAGCAACCCCATACTAATCACAGAGCACCGATGGCATAGGGATGACTTAAAGTGGTGTGTGAGTGGATAGGGAAGGTTGAGAACCTCTGAATTAGACAAAGGCCTGGATTAAACCACATCTGGGTGGCACGGTTAGGGTAGCGATGCTTTAATAGCACCAGCAACCTGAGTTCGAATCTGGCGCTGTCCGTAAGGGGTTTGTACGTTCTCCCCGTGACCTGTGTGCGTTTCCTCCGGGTGCTTCAGTTTCCTCTCCGTTTTGAAAACGTACTGGAGTTGTAGGTTAATTGGGCGGCACGGGCTCGTGGGCCCAAAGGGCCTGTTACCGTGCTGTATGCCGATTTAAAAAACAAACTCACTACAGTTCTGTATGTCACACCTTAGAAAGACTATAACAACAGAAATTCACCAAAAAGTTACCAGGTCTCCACGACAAGGATAGATTTAAACAACCTGGCATTGTATTTCCCACCTAGAGTACGAAAGGTTAAAATTAAAAGAGTTGAAAGCATTAGATGAAGAGGAAACTCTCCCTGCTGTTATTCAGAACAAGGTATTCAGCGAGATTGGGAAATATCTGGTTATTTAAAAGAGTGAGATGTTATCTCCCCTCCCTTAAAATAAGGCTTAATTCATTTTTTTTTGTCAACCTCTGCTTGAAGCCAAGGTCGTTGGTCAGGTTTCAGAAACAGATTGCCCATGGTCTCAGCAATCTCCCAACAGGTGAACAAACAAGGCTCAACTTACCCTCAGGAATACACTGGCCTCGTGCAAATCTGTAACCTTTGCAACATTTCTTCCTGAAGATTGGAAAGGAAACACAATTAGCAAGATTGCAAATCTACTCGATACTTTTTGATGCTGTTGTACAACACCTAATATTGCATCATCTATCACAGTGCAGCAGACTGCAATGGGCAAGGCGACCGGCCACCATCACTTCAACCTTCTACAGGAGCTCTAACGAGAGTGTTCTGGCCAGCTGTAGAGAAATGCATCAGAGGTCAATCCACAGGATCTTAACATTGGCAGAGAGGATCACTGGAGTCTTCCTTCCCCACTAATCTATGAGATCTACTGGGATCGTTATCTGAAGATGGCGCGTAAAATCATTGAGGATCCTTTCCACCCTGCATCTTTCAGCTGCTCTCATCGGGGAAGAGATACAGGAGTATCAGAGCCAGTACCACCAGGCTGAGGAACAGCGAGAATGCCGAACAACAAAGGAATTGCTTACACAAACCATCCATGACTCTTACATTCATAAAACAATACCTATTTATTCATTTGTATCTATGAATATTTGTCCTGCATATGTATTGAATTGTCTGTATGTGTGTTATGCCTGGCTGTGTGCACTGAGGACCGGAGGACGCTGTTTCGTCAGGTTGTAATTGTACAATCAGATGACAATAAACTTGACTCTCTCTGATAATCTCAATGACAAGTCCTTTCATCTCTAAGGTACTAGGTTGTTGGTTCAAATGGGTGTTTGATGGACAGTGCGTACTGTTTGGGCAGAAGGGCCCCTTTCCATGCTATAGGACCCTACAGCGAGTTGACAGGCTGTGGGTTGTGTTCCCAACTTAGAATGGGGAGACCAGACTGTACTCCTGTCACTACTGAGTTGTCTTGCCAGTTGACATATACTGGGTGAGTGATGGAATAACTAAATGGGAATAACTTGAATATATCTTTACCTCCTGTGGACATTGCGAGACTGGCTGATTTCTCCAGCATTTCTGTGTTTTGAGTGCTGGAATGACCATTGTAAGATGAAATGCTCTTGCAGTGGCTCATTTGGCAATAGATCATTGATGAAGCACCGGATTGAGAGAGAACTGGCTGATCGGACCTATCCCTTTAACTTGCTCCAGATCTCCGAACCCTGCTTTCCTCCCACTGGCTGCTTTAGTAGAAAAATATAAAACTATGAAAGGGATGGATAAGATAGAGGCAGGAGAATTGTTTTCACTGGTGGATGAGGCCAGAACTAGGGGACACAGCCTCAAGATTCAGGGGAGAAGATTTAAGATGGGAAAAACTGTTTTTCCCCCAGAGTCATGAATCTGTGGAATTCCCTGCCCAGGGAAGCGGTTGTTCTCTTTCTTTCTTCTCTTTGGCTTGGCTTCGCGGACAAAGATTTATGGAGGGGTAATGTCCACGTCAGCTGCAGACTCGTTTGTGGCTGACAAGTCCGATGCGGGACAAGCAGACAGTTGGACTATTGCTCTAGCATTTCAGCTGTCCAGGCCCCAACTCTTATATACGTCCTAAAATTCTTCCCCTTTAAGGCACTTCTTTGATGAGGCATTTATTCTAATATATTTGTATATGCAATGGTCAATCAGAAACCCAGAGTTATGAAGGATGGAACAAGCCAATTTTTCTACACTGACCAGGTTGGCATTCTGGCCTGGATCCAATTATCTGCACTGAAGCCCTTCCCACCCTTTTATCAGGATATTAACAAGGGAGAGAGAGTGCAGAGAAGATTTACAAAAATGTTGCCTGGGTTTCAGCATCTGGAAAACAAGGAGAGATTGAGCAAATTAGGTCTTTATTCCTTGGAACGTAGAAGGCTGAGAGGGGATTTGATAGAGGTGTTTAAGATAATGAGAGGGGTAGATAGAGTTGATGTAGAAAGGCTTTTCCCATTGAGAGTAGGAGAGATGGATACAAGAGGTCATGGGTTGAGAGTTGACGGGCAAAGGTTTAGGAGTAACATGAGGGGGAACTTCTTTACTCAGAGAGGGGTTACTGTGTGGAATGGGCTTCCGGGAAAGGTGGTGGAGGCAGGGTCAATTTTGTCATTTAAGAAAGAGTTGGATGAGTAGATGGATGGGAGGGGGATGGAGGGATATGGGCAGAGTGCTGGTAAGTGGGATTAGAGGAGGGTACTTGGATCAGTGCGGACTAGAAGGGCCATATTGGCCTGTTTCCGTGCTGTAATTGTTATATGGTTAATCCAAAAGTAATTTTGAATGTCAAAATTATGCCTGCTTCTACAAGGTTCTATTTACTGTTGTACATAAATATATTAAAAATATTGCATACATGATATCCAATTAAACCCCTGTATCCAGAATTCAAGCAACCGGCAGCCTCAAGCAATGGGAAAAAAATAAATTGGGAAAAGACATGGAAGTTTAAAATTGGTGCCGTTAGTTCGCCAATCTATGCAACACACAATCTCAAACAACCAGAAAAGCCCCTGGTTTCCAGCATCTACCAATCCCCATGAGTGCCGGATACCAGAGGTTTTACTGTACTTTAACTTTTGTCTGTTGTAAGAGTCACCGTGAGCCCAGCACCCCAAACAACAAGAGTAAGAGAAGCAAACAAGTCCCTTCAGAGTCACCGAGTGTCTATGGGTTCACCTCCTGCAGCTACTGCAGCCATGTGGACCTCTCTTTGATCCATCGGCCATCCGAGCTCCAATCCAAACCTCCAACACCATCAGGAACCCTCCAGTGCCTGAGGCCCCCTTCTTGCCCTCAGCACCCACTCGATTCCCAGCTCCAATACCTGGATCCCACGATTCAGTCTCCAGCAGCCCATGCGGGTCCCCTACAGTTCCCTTCAGCAGCTTATTCCGGGTTCAGACCACACTCTGAAAGCGAATGTTTCCCCTCTGATCCTCCTTAACCCTCTCAAACCTATGCCTCCAGTTCTCGAATCATCTACCCTGCCAACCTTCACTTTATCCGCGCCTCTCGTGATTTCCGAAACCTCTCTCAGGTCACCCCTCAGTCTCCTACACTGCAGGGAATGAAGAAGATTCTATCCAAGCGGTGTCTCAACTTCTCACCTCATTGACAATCCTATTTTAAGACAAGTTGATATCGATGATGATTTCAGAAACCAGCAATCAGGTATCTCAACATGTGACTCAACGTCTACCAGTGTTCCTGGGAAATATCACAGAAATATTTTACTATCATAAATAGAAATTGTTTATCTTGAATCCAGTCCAGACATTTGAGATAAACATCCTCTCTGCCTTCCAGCTGGACTTTTCTAACGGGAGATGATTTAAAGAGGCCCCCCAAGTCTGCTGTCAGGAAATATTCACAGCCTGGTCTGCCTTCACAGTGAAAATAATATCTGTTAAAGAGGATGCAGATTCCCTGGTCTCAGAATGACAGTGACCTTGCACACAAGCATCCAATACAGTGTTTTACTGAATCATTCTCTGTCATTCTCCTTGGGTTATTGCAAACTCTACTGTTTGGATTTAGACTTATTGTCAGGGTACATATATGACATCACATACAACCCTGAGATTCCTTATTCCGGCGGGCGAGGCAGAATTACTACTGATTGGCAGTGGAAAAAAAAAATGACTCAACGTGCATGTTAAAAAAAAACCCAACAATACATAGAAAAAAATTAAAAAGTAAGAATCCTTAAATGCGTAAAAACTCATCAAAATGCTGGAGGAACTCAGCCGGTCTTTTAGCGTCTGTAGGATACAAAGATACATTGCCAACATTTTGAGCCCTTCTTCCACTGATGGATCTGCAATCACAGCATCTGCTGCCTTTTTTGTTTCACCCCGTCCTTAAACGAGCCCCTGATTGAGTTTGTCGTTGAGGGGTCTGATGGTGGAGGGGGAGCAGCTGTTCCTGAACCTGGTGGCGCGAGTCTTGTGGCACCGAGAGCTCTTTCCTGATGGTAACAGCAAGACAGAGCATGTGCTGGGTGGTGTGGGTCCTTGATGATCACTGCTGGTCTACGACAGCAGCATTCCCTGTAGATGTTCTCGATGGTAGGGAGAGTTTTGCCTGTGATGTCATGGGCTGCATCCATTAAGTTTTTCAGAGCTTTACGCCAGGGGTTTTGGTGTTCCCATATCGGGCCACGATGCAGTTGGTCAGCACACGTTCCACCTTACACCTGTAGAAATTTGCCAGGGTTTCTGATGCCATTCAAAACCTCCGCCAACTCAAGTTAACTCATTTTAACCCATGCTTTAGGTAAACAAGAACTCTGTGGATGTTGGGGTCCAGTGCCATACACAGAAGTATTGGAGAAACTCAGCTGGTCACTCAGCGTCCATAGAAAGCAAAAGGCAGTTGACGTTCTGGAACCGAGCTCTTCTCCAGGAATGGAGGAACACTGGCTAACAGGTGGGCAGAGGGCTGAGAAATAGGAGAAGGGAAGGGGTTGGGGAGCCAGTGGGATGAGGGAAAGTGACAGACTAGGGCAAGGGGCTACTGGAAAGTGGAGGTCGATATTGATGTCTTCTGATTGGAGATTGCCAAGATGAAATATGAGGTGGTATTTCTCTAAGTTACAAGGAGTTTCAGTCTGGCAGTGTGCGAAGCCAGAGAAAATGACAGCATAGCCATGGGGTGTGAAATTGAAAGGTTTGGCCACTGGAAAGACCTTGCTGTGGTAGTGGACAGGACAGAATGAAGCCATTCTCCAATCTGTCTCCCTGATGTGGAGGAAGCCACATCGGGAGCCCCGAATGCAGTCAATGACCCCTGCAGATACACTGGTGAAGCGTCGCTTCTCTTGGCAAGGACTGTTTGGAGCCCCGAACGGTGGTGAGGGAGGAGGTGTGGGCGCAAGTGTAACTGTGGCTGTATCGGTGGATTGAGGCTGCACCCAATCAAAGCAAGGTGAGTGGAGAGGGCATTTGGTGGTGAAATACAAATGATTGATGGAATGGAACACCTGGCATTTCTCTGAAGTTAGATGACAGCTCATTCTGTCACGTTGGTCTGAGGTCTCCAGTGTTGGACAAAATATTTATTAAATTCTTTGCTTTGATGCAGTTACAGTTATAAATCTGACCATGTTGTGCCCTCCGCTGTCCAATTTTTAAATGTATTCAGTCTATGGATATGGGCAAAGTTTCTATTTACATCCATTTCAAATCTAGGTGGTTGGTGCACTGGGTAGTTTCAGAGAGCTGATTATAAAGTAACCAGCATCGGAGGGTCAGGAGTTGTACATTGGTCAGACCAGGCAAGAATGGCCAATCTCCCATTCTTAGTGAACCAAGAAATTTGGATGGCAGTTCAATCGCTTCTCAGATCCCATTACAGCAGCAGGTTCTTTATTCCATTGGTCAATTGGATTTAGGAGCAGGGTACTGGTGAGGCTGCATCTGGAGTAACAATTCTGGTCTCCTTACTTGAACAAGGATGGACTGGCTTTGGAGGCGGAGCAGAGGAGGTTCACCAGGTTGAGATTAGGGGGTTGGCCTATGAGGAGAGATCGAGTCCATCAGGTACTCACTGGAATTTAGAAAAATGAGAGGGGATCTGATAGAAATGTCTAAAATTATGAGAGGCATCAATAAGATCGAGGTAGGTAAGTTGTTTCCATTGGTGGGGGAGACCAGAACTAGGGGACACAGCCTCAAGATCCAGGGGAGTAGATTTAGGACAGAGATGAGGAGGAACTGCTCTGTTTAGTACGGCTCGTATAGAGGAGAGGTCCTGAGGTTTTGCATTTGGGATGATCGTTTAATATTTTAAAAATGATAAATAAAACATTACAAAATAACAGGGATGGAGGAGGAACCGCTTTTCCCAGAGGAGGGGGGGTGAATCGGTGGAATTCACCGCCCATCGAAGCAGTGGAGGCGACCTCAGTAAATATAAGGTTGGATAGATTTTTACATAATAAAGGAATTAAAGGCAGGTTGGTGGAGACGAGCCCATCATCAGATCAGCCTCAATCTCATTGAATGGCGGAGCAGGCTCGATGGGCCAAATGGCCGACTCCTGCTCCTATTTCTTATGTCCAGGATGTTAAATGCTCGTTCAGTAATTTCATCATTAATGGGTTTCTAGACTGCAATGTCAGGAAAATTGCTGGAAAAAATTAACATAATTACTGTCAGTGTGATCATTCACACTTGGCGCCTTTTTAAGACTGCAAGTACCTGAGTGCAACAGTCCCGGGGGTTGGACGTGCAGTAGAGTGGATAACCATCAATGAATTTTTCTGGTACGATTTACACTGCAGGCTTCCTCCAAAGAGTTGGAGGGGTCCTGCAGGATAAATTGCAGTGCAGGAATGGACTCAAAATTTTTGCACATTCCTTTTTTAAGCGCCAAAATTTATTGATTGTGCCATTACATGCCTGAAAAACCATAACTCTGATACCATTCCCTGTATTGCATTCCATGCATCCCTGTGCTCTACATGAACTACTTAAAGGGCAGGGAAATGTCAATTACGTTCAGTGTGGACTTACCCTTCCAGCCCCATTCTACCCGGCTGGAACCCATACGCAGGGAACTGCTCAGATGTAATCAGAAGTGGAACCCCTCGAGCCAAGAAGCACTGACACAGTCTGTATTGAAGTGCTTTTTGGGAACAGATTTTTATTCAGTTCAGTGAAGAACCAGACCACCCAACCAAAAATCAAAAGCAGCTGGTGTCATAACTGTCGAGCCAGACAGATCACAGATACAACTGAGAACGCACTGCAGCTCTTCGTAAGATGGGATTACAATAACTTGCAAGATATGCAGACCAAACAAAGAACAAATGCTTGAGGATAAATCACACAGCTGTAATTATTGCAAGTTGCCTCAAAAAGAGTTTAATCCAAATGGAACAGAGTAGGTTTTTAAAATTTAGACATACAGATATACTGCAACTTTCGGCTGACCCAGTACATTTTTCAAGGGTGGGAGGAAACCAGAGCACCCAGAGGAAAACCCACAAAGTCACGGAGAGAACGTACGAGCTCCTGACGGACAGCTGCGGATTTGAACGCCGGTCGCTGGCGCTGGAACAGTGTTCTGCATCCCACTACCCTAACCGTCCTGGACTGAAAGGGCCTGTTATCGTACTATATGCCGAAATTTAAATAAGTAAGGTGCCCAAGCTGCTTAGATTTGCAATACTATCTGTTTGAGGCACAGTTATAAACCTACAGCCAGTACTGTAGAAGATTAGAGCACAGAAACTTGACCTTTTATAGTCTGTCCAAACTAATATTCTGCCGTCACACTAACTCTGCACCTGGACTATCTTCTGTGCCCATCCCATCCATGCACTGGTCTAAATTTTTCTTAAATGTCAAAATTTCCATCAGTACCGCTGCACCGCGTGGTATGACACTAATACCCCTAGTGGACAGCCCAGGACATCAAAGGCAAAACCCTTCCCAACCATCAAGAACCTCTACGGGGAACGCTGCCGTCGGAGAGCAGCAGCGATCATCAAAGATCCACACCGCCCAGCACTCGCTCTGTTCTCGCTGCTGCCATAAGAGGTATCGGTGTCACAAGACCAGGTTCAGGAACAGCTGCTCCCCCTCCACCATCAGACTCTTCAGCGATAAACTCCATCAGGGACTCATTTAAGGACTCTTGCTTTTGCACTTTATTGATTATTTTTCTCTTTCTGTATTGCACATTTGTACATATCTTTTCAGCGCAAACTCCGGGAGATCCAAAATGAGTGGTGGACTAACCTCGCCAAACGAACCCAGCTCAGCGCGGACATTGGCGACTTCAGGGGTTTCTACGAGGCTCTAAAGGCTGTGTACGGCCCCTCACCCCAAGCCCAAAGCCCGCTGCGCAGCTCAGACAGCAAAGTCCTCCTCAGCGACAAGATCTCCATCCTCAACCGATGGTCAGAACACTTCCAATCTCTTTTCAGTGCCAACCGCTCAGTCCAAGATTCCGCCCTCAACAGCCCCTAAGGCTAGAGCTGGATGAGGTCCTCACCCAGGATGAGACATATAAGGCAATCGAACAACTGAAAAGTGGCAAAGCAGCAGGTATGGATGGAATCCCCCCCAGAGGTCTGGAAGGCTGGCGGCAAAACTCTGCATGCCAAACTGCATGAGTTTTTCAAGCTTTGTTGGGACCAAGGAAAACTGCCTCAGGACCTTCGTGATGCCACCATCATTACCCTGTACAAAAACAAAGGCGAGAAATCAGACTGCTCAAACTACAGGGGAATCACGCTGCTCTCCATCGCAGGCAAAATCTTCGCTAGGATTCTCCTAAATAGAATAGTACCTAGTGTCGCCGAGAATATTCTCCCAGAATCACAGTGCGGCTTTCGCGCAAACAGAGGAACTACTGACATGGTCTTTGCCCTCAGACAGCTCCAAGAAAAGTGCAGAGAACAAAACAAAGGACTCTACATCACCTTTGTTGACCTCACCAAAGCCTTCGACACCGTGAGTAGGAAAGGGCTTTGGCAAATATTAGAGCGCCTCGGATGCCCCCCAAAGTTCCTCAACATGATTATCCAACTGCACGAAAACCAACAAGGTCGGGTCAGATACAGCAATGAGCTCTCTGAACCCTTCTCCATTAACAATGGCGTGAAGCAAGGCTGTGTTCTCGTACCAACCCTCTTTTCAATCTTCTTCAGCATGATGCTGAACCAAGCCATGAAAGATCTCAACAATGAAGACGCTGTTTACATCCGGTACCGCACGGATGGCAGTCTCTTCAATCTGAGGCGCCTGCAAGCTCACACCAAGACACAAGAGAAACTTGTCCATGAACTACTCTTTGCAGACGATGCCGCTTTAGTTGCCCATTCAGAGCCAGCTCTTCAGCGCTTGACGTCCTGTTTGGCGGAAACTGCCAAAATGTTTGGCCTGGAAGTCAGCCTGAAGAAAACTGAGGTCCTCCATCAGCCATCTCCCCACCATGACTACCAGCCCCCTCACATCTCCATCGGGCACACAAAACTCAAAACGGTCAACCAGTTTACCTATCTCGGCTGCACCATTTCATCAGATGCAAGGATCGACAATGAGATAGACAACAGACTCGCCAAGGCAAATAGCGCCTTTGGAAGACTACACAAGAGTCTGGAAAAACAACCAACTGAAAAACCTCACAAAGATAAGCGTATACAGAGCAGTTGTCATACCCACACTCCTGTTTGGCTCCGAATCATGGGTCCTCTACCGGCATCACCTACGGCTCCTAGAACGCTTCCACCAGCGTTGTCTCCGCTCCATCCTCAACATTCATTGGAGCGCTTTCATCCCTAACGTCGAAGTACTCGAGATGGCAGAGGTCGACAGCATCAAGTCCACGCTGCTGAAGATCCAGCTGCGCTGGGTGGGTCACGTCTCCAGAATGGAGGACCATCGCCTTCCCAAGATTGTGTTATATGGCGAGCTCTCCACTGGCCACCGTGACAGAGGTGCACCAAAGAAGAGGACTGCCTAAAGAAATCTCTTGGTGCCTGCCACATTGACCACCGCCAGTGGCCTGATCTCGCCTCAAACTGTGCATCTTGGCGCCTCACAGTTCGGCGGGCAGCAACCTCCTTGGAAGAAGACCGCAGAGCCCACCTCACTGACAAAAGGCAAAGGAGGAAAAACCCAACACCCAACCCCAACCCACCAATTTTCCCTTGCAACCGCTGCAACCGTGTCTGCCTGTCCCGCATCGGACTTGTCAGCCACAAACGAGCCTGCAGCTGACGTGGACATTTACCCCCTCCATAAATCTTCGTCCGCGAAGCCAAGCCAAAGAAGTTTCTTGCACTACCATTAAGTGGTAATTCTGCCTGGCCCGCAGCAAAAAGAATCTCAGGGTTGTATGTGATGTCATGAATGCACTCTGAATAAATCTGAGCTTTGAATTGAGCCCACATTCCCCACTTCAGCTATCTACTCGTTCCACACTCCCACCACTCTACGTGAAGAAGTTCCCCTTGATGTTCCCTTTAATCTTTTCCCTCAGCCCACGTCCTCTAGTTTTTAAATCTCTCCTAACCTCAGATGCAAAATTCCATTCCTCTGGAGGGGATCTCAACATTCAGTCCAGGCTGTGAATGGGTCATGTCTAACAATTTAGACTAATTACTATTAAGGAGTTAAGTGTGACACACAAACTAAGGGCAAGGGTCTCTGCAACTAATTAGCATATCAGACATGGCATTTTGTAATTGAACTTCTTCTTTCTTTGGCTTGGCTTCGCGGACGAAGATTTATGGAGGGGGTAAAAAGTCCACGTCAGCTGCAGGCTCGTTTGTGGCTGACAAGTCCGATGCGGGACAGGCAGACACGGTTGCAGCGGTTGCAGGGGAAAATTGGTTGGTTGGGGTTGGGTTTTTCCTCCTTTGCCTTTTGTCAGTGAGGTGGGCTCTGCGGTCTTCTTCAAAGGAGGTTGCTGCCCGCCAAACTGTGAGGCGCCAAGATGCACGGTTTGAGGCGTTATCAGCCCACTGGCGGTGGTCATTGTGGCAGGCACCAAGAGATTTCTTTAGGCAGTCCTTGTACCTTTTCTTTGGTGCACCTCTGTCACGGTGGCCAGTGGAGAGCTCGCCATATAACACGATCTTGGGAAGGCGATGGTCCTCCATTCTGGAGACGTGGCCCATCCAGCGCAGCTGGATCTTCAGCAGCGTACTTGCCCACAAGCAAATGAGCAGTCAATGAATCACCAGTCAGAATGTTGCTTAAAAGTTTTTCCTCACATGGGAATCACTTTTGGGTTGATGGTATTTATATAGAGTCAACATTTGATTTGCACCCTTTGTGAACCATGTGTAACTTAAGTCTGATTGCACAAGTACTACCCGACGAAACACGTTCTCCGGTCCTCGGTGCAAAACACGCAGACATAACGCTCCTACGGACAAAACAATGCATACGTAGGACAAGTAACAAATCCCTCTTTGGTCGTTCAGCGTCCTCATTGCCCACGGGAAGAAGCTGCTCGTCAGCCCCTGGTGGAGTTGGCTCTGATTACTCCCGTCACTCTTTCCCGACAGAAGCAGCAGAAAGATGGAAAGGGTCAACGATCCTGGTAGATCATGCCAATGGAGTGGGGAGGGAGACTCCAGTCAAGGTTAAGGTTACCAGATGCTCCACAGTTCAAGATTTCTTGCTGAAGCCTTTGGGCCATAATCCAGACTGGCACCCTTGTGCTGGAGCAGAGGAGTGAATGGATTTCAGGGCCCCGTAAAGCCAGGGCATTTTTTGTTCTCTCAGGTGACATTATTTGGAAGAAAGGTTGAAGCGTTCTCTCTGGTGCCCTCCTCTTTCTTTGGCTTGGCTTCGCGGATGAAGATTTATGAAGGGGGTAAAAGTCCACGTCAGCTGCAGGCTCGTTTGTGGCTGACGAGTCCGATGCGGGACAGGCAGACACGGTTGCAGGGGAAAATTGGTTGGTTGGGGTTGGGTCTGGTGCCCTAACCAATGTCTATCCCCCAAATAAGTCATCATTGTTTGTGAGAACTAATCATTAATTACAAGGCAGGGAATCAAAGGTATGGGGATAAGGCCGGGCAGTGGGGCTGGATGGGAAATGGGATCAGCTCATGATTAAACGGCAGGGCAGATTCAATGGGGTGAACAGCCTATTTCTGCTCCCATGTCTTACAGGTTTACTCCTGTGTTTTTGTGTGGGCGCACATACATCCAGGTGCACATGCGCTGATACATGCGTGTTTTGACCCCCGCGATGTCCAACACCCATTAGATCAGTTGACACTCATTGCAGAAAAGTTGGTATGATATCCCAGGAGGTTTCCAGGGCCCATTCTCGTTAATACACTTGCTCCAGAGGTCCTCGCTACAGTCATCCTAACTGAATTTCACGGATGGATTGCTCATGGAGTCTATAGAGAGTTAAATGTGGAGGATGTTGCAAAGGCATTTGAGCTGCTAAAAAAAATACAACTTCCTTTATAATCACATAGTATTAAATCATCCATTCTCAACCTTTTTTCTGCTATGGACCCCTTAGGACATAGAACATTACAGCACAGTATAGGCCCTTCAGCCCTTGGTGTTGTGTTGACCTATATATTCCTTACAAAAAACTAAATCCTCCCTACCATCATAACCCTCTATTTTTATTTCCATCCATGTGCCTGTCTAAGAGTCCCTTAAATGCCCTTAATGTTTCAAGTGCCACCAAGGCATTCCAGGCATTCACAACTCTAAAATACTTTCCCCTGATAACTCCCCTAAACTTTCCTCCCTTCACTTTGTACAAATGTCCAGGTGTTTGCAATTCCTGCTTTTCTCAATCCTCTATTAAGTCTCCTCTCATCCTTCTACACTCCAATGAGAAATGTTGCAGCTCTGCCATCCTTGCCTCAAGATTTATCTTCCAATCCAGGTAAAGTAAATCTCCTCTGCATCCTCTCCATAGCTTCCACATCCTTCCTGCAATAAAGTGACCAGAACTGAACACAGTACTCTAAGTGTGGTCATACCAGAGCTGCAACATGATCTCTTGGCCCTTAAACTCGATTCCCCCTATTAATGAACCCCCATCATCCCATAGATCTTCTTAACTGTCCTATCACCCTGCATGGCGACCTTGAAGGATGTATTTATTTGGACCCCAAGGTCCTTCTGTTCATCTATAGTCTTAAGAAACTGACCATTAACTGTAACACAACCTTCTGGTTTGTCCTTCCAAAATGCATCACTTTACACTTATCCGGATTGAACGCCATCTGGCTCTTCTCCACCCAACTCTGCATCCTGTCTTTATCCTCTTGTGACCTTCGACAACCTTCAGCTCCATCCCCAACTTTTGTATCATTCACAAACTTACTGACCATCTTTCTGCCTCTTCATCCAGGTCATTTATAAAAATCACAAAGAGCTAGAGTTCCAGAACAGATCCTTGCGGAACTCCACTAGCCACGGACCTCTAGGCAGAATAGTTTCCTTTCTCCACTACTACCTGCATACCAACTTTTTATCTACACCGCCAAGGTTCAATGCCTCATATCTTTCTGAATGAGCTTTTTATATGGGAACTTTGTCCAAATGTCATGCTAAAATCCATATAGACTTCATCTACCTCCCTACCCTCATCAATTTCTTGTTTCCTCCTCAAAAAAACTCAATTAGGCTCATGAGGCATGACCTTCACAAAGCCTTGCTGACTATCCTTCAGTGGACTATACTTCTCCAAATGCTCATAGATCCTATCCTTAAGGATCCTCTCCAATAGTTTGCACACCATTGACACACTGGTCTATAATTCCCAGGATTCTCCTCATTACCTTTTTTAAAAAACAAGGGGCTAAATTTGCCGCTCTCCCATCCTCCAGAATCTCCCCTGCAGCCAAAGAGGACACAAAGATTGTAGCTACTGCTCCAGACATCTCTTCCCTCACTTCCCACAGCAACTGAGGGTTTATCACATCTGGCCCCTGAGATGGATGAATCCTAATGTTTTTAAGATCCAACACTTACTCTTCCTTCATCTTCACGTTATCCAGCACACAAGCCTGTTCTATTCTGACCTCACCCTAATCAAGGTCCTTTTCTCTTGTGAATACTGAAGCAAAGTATTCATTTAGGACCTCCCCAACCTCGTCCACCTCCAGCCACATGTTGCCTCCTTTATCCTTCAGCGGCCCCTCCTTCATTCTCATCATCCTTATACATAGAACCCCTTGGAGTTCTCCTTAATCCTACACACCAAGGCCTTCTCATGGCCCTCTTAGAGCTCTCCTACAAGATCCTTCCTGGCTACCATAAACTTCTCATGAGCCCTTCCCGTTTCCTGCGTCCTATATCTAATGTATGCTTCCTTCTTAACCAACCACAGTTCCCTTTTCCTACCATTGTTTCCTTGTCCCAGTGTGACAAACCTATACTGAACCCTGCACAAGTGGTCCCTAAACTACCTCCACCTTAGTTCTGTGCTTCAACCCTTGAACATCTGCTTCCAATTGACCCTCACTAGTTCCTGTCCATCATAATTAGCCCTTCCCAAACTCTGCTCAAAGTTTATGGGCCCCCTTCGCTGCAAAGCAGACAAGTTTAGTTGGTTTCTTCCATACTTTTCTCTTACTGACTGCATGAAAGACATTAAAAATATTTTATGATTGCAGTTTGTGGTCCCTCTTAAATGCGCCATGTCCCCCAGGTGGTGGCGTATGGCCCCTGTTGAGAATGTCTGCAGTTCCGATATTAATGCTACTCCGTGGACCTTTTATCATTGCTCATTAACTCATCCTTCTACACCTTTCCTCCCCGTGTGTTATCCAGTGAAGGGGAGAAAGTTTAGGGGAGACATCAGGGATAAGTTTCTCCCCCCCGCCTCCCCGCAGAGAGTTGTGGGTCTTGGAACACCTTACCAGGGGTGGTGGTGGAGGCTGAAGTATTAAGAGACTCTCAGGCATGGTGGTCACCAAGGATTTAGTATTTTTTGGTAGGTATGTATGGGTCAGTGCAGCATCAACGTGGGCTGAAGGGCCTGTACTGTGTTGTTTCTTTTTTTTTTCTTTGGCTTGGCTTCGCGGACGAAGGTTTATGGAGGGGGTAAAAGTCCACATCAGCTGCAGGGTCGTTTGTGGCTGACAAGTCCGATGCGGGACAGGCAGACACGGTTGCAGGGGAAAATTGGTTGGTTGGGGTTGGGTGTTGGGTTTTTCCTCCTTTGCCTTTTGTCAGCGAGGTGGGCTCTGCGGTCTTCTTCAAAGGAGGTTGCTGCCCGCCAAACTGTGAGGCGCCAAGATGCACGGTTTGAGGCGTTATCAGCCCACTGGCGGTGGTCAATGTGGCAGGCACCAAGAGATTTCTTTAGGCAGTCCTTGTACCTTTTCTTTGGTGCACCTCTGTCACGGTGGCCTGTGGAGAGCTCGCCATATAACACGATCTTGGGAAGGCGATGGTCCTCCATTCTGGAGACGTGACCCACCCAGCGCAGCTGGATCTCCAGCAGCGGTGTTGTAATATTCAATGTACTCACTATGAAGTGTGACTATTTGAGGAAACACATTGTGTATCACACAAACCTGTAACCTCAGTTACAGTCTTTCTCCTACCCCTAAATACGAAAGCAGCCTGAGGGAAGAGTCTGAGGGAAAACCAACCCTATAATTTACAGTTCACCGCAAAGGGATTAGACTCCCCTCCTCTCCCCCACACCACCACCCCGAGTAAATTGGCAGAACGGCTGAATTCCTTTAGGTATTGGTTCAAAGCAGCAACTAATTACAGTCAATGGACTAACAATGGCAAGTGCTTTGCTCACACTTTGGTGGCAAGCAGAATGTTGCAAAAAATACCAAATGGTTTATTCATTGTTTGTGTAAATACATCTCCTTGTTAAACACAGCAGCCTGGTGACAAACAGCACGCACAATAAAGGTTCAGAGAACTTCAACATGCTAAATTAGCATGCCACTGACCATATTAGTACACATATATTCATTTATCTGTTTCAGAATCTTTGTGTAATAGAGTGCACAGACTAAACATTTTCCTGAATATGTCACAGTGGGCCTTTTACATGCACACAGCATTGTGCAGGCAATTGGAGTTGATAGAGATGCCCCCGTTATTCAGGGCCCCTGTTATTCAGGGCCCCCGTTATTCAGGGCCCCCGTTATTCAGGGCCCCCGTTATTCAGGGCCCCCGTTATTCAGGGCCCCCGTTATTCAGGGCCCCCGTTATTCAGGGCCCCCGTTATTCAGGGCCCCCGTTATTCAGGGCCCCCGTTATTCAGGGCCCCCGTTATTCAGGGCCCCCGTTATTCAGGGCCCCCGTTATTCAGGGCCCCCGTTATTCAGGGCCCCCGTTATTCAGGGCCCCCGTTATTCAGGGCCCCATTCTCAACCTTATTTTTGGCTATGGCTCCCTTAGGACTCTGCTCAAAGTTTATGGACTCCCCCCACCCCCACCCCCTTCCCTGTGAAGCACTCAAGTTTTGCTTTCTTCCATACTCCTGCCGACAACATGAAAAAATATTTCTCTGACGGGAAGTGGAAACAAGTTCTTTTTAAAATACTTAAGCCTTTGGACTCTGTGTCCCTCTTTTTCAGGGACTGCAAGATACTGCCGATGTTTCGGGCCTGAGCCCTTCAAGGAATAAACAATCTTTGCCTGTTCCTTGAAGAAAGGCTCAACCCCCAAATGTGGGCAATATATCCGAGTCCTATGGTCGCTTCAAGACCAATGGAGTTCCTCCAGCATTTCGGTGGGTCCTTACTGCAATCACAGCGTCTGCAGATTTCTATGCTTCACTCAGGGACAACCAACAAGCACATATACTTTGTCGCCATTTTCCAGGACTGGTTTTAATACCCAGGCACCAGTTGGCTCACCCTGGTGTTTGTACTGTAATTTACCCACAGTCCCAGTTCAGAGTATATATATATATATATATATATATTGAAAGATTGAAAAAGGCCAGAGTCCAAAGGATTAAATGTGCTGTGGTCCTGGGGGCTGTAGGGCCCCTGTTGAGAACAACCAGTTCACACCACAAACCAGTTTAACCTTGCCAACCACCTACCCTTGACTCTTAATGGCACGGTCATTTCTAGGACCTTCATGAACATTGTAGCAGGTATGAATTATTTAACTGGATCATCCACATAAATACTGTGGAATCAAGATGGAGAATGATGGATATTTGAGAGAAAATAAGTTGTGCAATGTAGTGGTTACAACGTTGTTACCAGGCACCAGCAATCAGGACTGGGGTTAAAATCCCACACTTTCTGAAAGTTTCTCCCCCCCCCCCCCCCACTTCTTCAGGACCTCATCCCCACTTCTAACTATGTCATTGGTCCCCACATGGACCACAACTTCCGGCTACTCACCCTCTCCCTCGGGAATGTTGTGGACTCAAGACACATCCCTGATCCTGGAACTTGGGAATGAACATACCAACCAGGAGCCCCAGTCTCATCCAGCAAACCTCCTATCTGCTCCTCTAACCAGGAAGTCCCCAACTACAAGAGCCTCTCTTCCCCCCCCAACTACAAGAGCCTCTCTTCCCCCCCCACTACAAGAGCCTCTCTTCCCCCCCCACTACAAGAGCCTCTCTTCCCCTCTCCATCCCTTCTGAGCCAAGAGCCAGAGACCTGACCACTGTGACTTATCCCCCACAGATCATCCTCCCCACACAAAAATTTCCAAAGCAGTATACTTGTTGAGGGGAACAGCCACAGGGGTACTCTGCCTGTCTCCCCACTTTCCCAGGTCACCCAGTTCCCTGATTCCTGCCTGCTCGGGGTGACTGCCTCCCTGTAACTCCTATCTATCACTGCCTGCCTCCCTTACATCCACATCTCATCCAGCTGCACCTCCAGTTCCCTAACACAGTCGCGCAGGAGCTGCAACTGGATGCACCATTGCAGGTGTAGTCATCAGGGAAATCTGTGCTGTCCTTCACCTCCCACAATCAGAGCACAGGACTAACTCAGCTGCCTCCATCACCTGCCTCTTTATTTAAATTAGAGTAAAGAAAGATAAACTCAAAACAGACTTACCCAACCTTACCTCACAGGGAGCTCAGCCTCAGCTCACCAAAGCCCCCCAAAAAACCTTCAGTGCTCCCACTTTCCTTCCCTTATCCACTCACTCCCTGGCCAATCCTTTACTTTTTTACCCTCCTTTTATTGGCCCTCTACTAATGAACTTAATTATTCACTCCTACAAATCAACTCCCAGCTATCTCTCTTTTAAACTACTCACCAACCACTCACTCCTCCCAGTCCATCTCTGAAAATGAAATTCTATCTTGAGATATATATATGTATCAAGATAAAACTTCAAACTGTATGAACTCGGTCCCCTCCTCCACTGCACTGGAAGAAGACAGATTCCCCCATCTCATTAGGTTCCACACTTGGACAGCCACTTTGATCTTCTGCAGTGGTTCTCAACCTTTTTTTTCCACTCACATCCCACTTAAGTAATCCCTATGCCATTAGTAAGGGATAACTTAGGAGGGATGTGAGTGAGAAGGGAAGGATGAGAATCGCTG
This sequence comes from Narcine bancroftii, assembly GCF_036971445.1. Classification (NCBI taxonomy): domain Eukaryota; kingdom Metazoa; phylum Chordata; class Chondrichthyes; order Torpediniformes; family Narcinidae; genus Narcine; species Narcine bancroftii. The sequence continues at coordinate 11,409,653 of NC_091479.1, read as the reverse complement.
CTCTATTCCCAATTGCGACTGAAATATTTTGCTTGAGAAAAATTGTCGTTGGCCCATTTCCTTTGGAGTTCTGAAACCCTGCACATAACGAGTCAATTAGGGGTGATTAAAACAGTGGTTGCTAAACTTTTTCTTTCCATCCACATACTGCCTTAAGCAATCCCTTAATAATCACAGAGCACCTATGACATAGGGAATAAGTGGTATGTGAGAAGAAAGAAAAAGGTTGAGAACCACTGGTCTTGGGGACCAAATTTTGTCCCTATTCTTTTTTTTCTTAACATACTCGTAGAAACCCTTCGGGTTTACCTTCACATTATCTGCCAAATCAACCTCACGTCCTCTTTTTGGATCCATGTGAATCAAGTTTTCTGCCGAGATAGTGATTGGGACATTAACATTGGAGCTCTGGTGAGTATAAATGAATGCGTGAGGCCTTTGACCACAGCAGAACCAAACATTCCGAGCTGTTTATTCACCCTTCCACGGTGTGGAGAAGGAACATTTATTTCCACTTTGCAATCTTGTAATTCTTCAGCTCATGAGCGTGTCTGTGTGTTGACATTTAACCCTGATGTGTCCTGGCTCATGTGACTTGCCCTTTTTTGAACAGCTCATTAAACAGCACAATTTAATGCTCACTAAGGGTTGCATGGTTTTGTTTACAAGCTGACGCCAAGATTCCAGCAACCTCTGATAAAGTAATTATGGTCATAAAATCGTTAGCCAAAGAAACACACTATAAAAATAATAAGGATTGAGGCAGCGTTGGACACACCTGAAGGTCTGCTGTGCCTGAATATTTGCCAGTTCTGCAGGATCACAGAAACCTTTGGAAATGGATCCACTCCCCACTCATCCCCACTGTCCATCGGGCCACCCGTTCAGGTCACTGAACAGAGCTTGTAAGAAAATAAACAGCAGAATTGTACAGTTTTGGCACCTTTGCAGTGATTTATCCCAGCATCAAAATGTAATTTCAGTATTTTTTTTACATTTTTAATTTAGAGACAGCACGGTGACAGGTCCTTCCAGCCCACGAGCCTGCGCCACCCAAATACACCCATGTAACCAATTAACTTTATAACCCTGTACATCCTTGGAATGGGGGAGGAAACCGGATCACCCGGAGGAAACTGGAGCACCTGAAGGAAACCCAAGTGCACAAATTCCTTATGGCCAATGGTGGATTCAAAATCGGGTGGCTGGAGCTAACCACGAAGTGATTCTACCAAGTAGAAAAATGTAGAGCGATCTGCCCAGGGGTCTGTGATGAAGTTGAGCAACTTGACAGGCTTTTATTTACTATAGAATAATGGCACATCCATGCTGCCTTACTGTCCTGCGCTGGGGAGGGGGCTACGGAGTCACCTTTATTTACGACCCTGTGGGAGAGGTACAGTCGGCCAATGTGTTGTGCCAAAACAGATAAATATATACATACAGTGGTTTACCATAGTCTGAAACAAAAAAAGTATTTTTTTAAAAATTAATTGAGATATACAGCATGGTAACAGGCTCTTTCAGTCTACGACCCTGTGCCACCCAATTGACCTACATTTTGAAGGAAACCGGAGCACCCAGAGGAAACCCCACGCAGACACAGGGAGAACATACAATGCCCTTACACCGGAGGCAGCAGGCGCTGGAACTGGAGCAACAAACAATCCGCTGAAGGAACTCAGCAGGTCGAGCGGCATCTGTGGGGATTGCCAAGCTTCCTGCTTCCTGAGCTGCTGTACTCTTTGCGTTGAGAATACTCACCCTCTTCTGTTGGGTTGGGAGTTCCTGGATCCCGATGCACCGGAGATGGTGGAACAGCCAGTACCCGTTCATATGCATGCAATAGTCGAATTTTGTGGACCAATTTTTAGGATAAAATTTAAGGGGTCGGCTATTTACATGCATACTACTTTTGACTGTGATAAGTCCCCACATCATTCGAGATGTTGGGAACTCGGATGGGTGGGCGACTGGGACCAGGAGTTTGGGGTCTCAGGAGCTCGGATGGTAGGGCAGCCGGGCGTTGGGAGCTTGGATGGGTGGGGTGTTGGGGGTGGCTGGGGCCTGGGCAAGAAACATTGGTTGGACCATCAGGGTGGGCTGGGGCCTGGATGAGAGATGGCAGCTGATGCATCAGGAGCATGGATGTGCGGGCAGTCGGGGCCAAAAGTAGGGTTGCCCTTTACACGTTATTGATTATATTTCACATCTACACTATACATAAAGATTAGAATGGTGGGAACCTACAAGAGCGTCCTGGCCACTGCATCACTGTTGCTGTAGAGATATGGACTGCAGGTCAATCCACAGGTCCTTAAGTGTGGCAGAGAGGATCAATGGAGTCTCCTCCACCCCCCCTCCATCGAGGTCATTGTCTGAAAAGTGAACTGCCCACCCTAACTGTCCGAGATTCATATCGAAACAAATTTTTAAAATCAGTCACATCTTGGAATGGAAGTAAGTCGGAATTTTGCTGAATAACAAGGTAAGTACACACATTTTGGCTCTTACATGCCCTGTTATAGTTTGTCAAATATGACATAACCGTATAAATTTTATATTTCTTCTTTATATATTGTTTTAAATTTCGGCCGTACATGCGGATGGACCTAAGTCATGTAGGTTGTAAGTCGGGGAGTACCTGTTAATGAATACTTGTCCTGCAGAAGTGTTGTTTGTCTGCATGTGTGTTATGTCTGGTTGTGTGTCTCAGTGTTTTGCACCGAGGGCCAGAGAACACTGTTTCGTCAGGCAATCAGATGACAATAAACTTACTTGACTTGAGAATATTCACCCATGAGATGTAAAGTTGCTCAAAAATCATTGTTGACCTTGGGGAGAAGTAATGGAATTGGATTTGCTTTTTATGTTCCTTGCCATGTCCTCAGTTCTTTTAATGCTTTCCAGTTCTTTCTTTTAAGCAGGAACATATTTACATTATTTTCACCCAGTGTAGAGCGCGTCGAAAGAACCAAAGACTTGTTGATCCAAACCAAGGCTTTTATTAACTAAAAGACTGGAGCATATCACAAGTAGGTCGACCAGTCCAGAATGACCTGGTCTGGCTAGGAGCAAGACCTGACAGTAGGTGGTGCTACGCTCTCAGTCATCCTACACGACCATCTATACATAGACACATTGGTGATAGAATCTGTGCGATCACACCCAGCTATTTACATTACTCACATTATATCCCTGACCAGCACTTCAAAGTTCAAGGTACATACATCGGCATCACATACAACCCTGAGGTTCTTCCTGCAGGCCAGAATAGCAATAGGTGTCTTCACTGCCTGTGTTTTGTGTGTGTGTACAACTGTAAACTGAACTCAAGAAGAAATATACATGAAATAAATGTAACCAAAGGAAAGAAATGTAAATAAACTGATTGTTTATTCAATAAATATTCAATAATAAATTCTGGCAAAGTAAGAGTCCGTAAATGAGTCCCTGATTGAGTTTGTGGTTGAGGAGTCTGATGGCGGAGGGGGAGCAGCTGTTCCTGAACCTGGGGGTGCGAGTCTTGTGGCACCGAGACCTCTTTCCTGATGGCAGCAGCGAGAATAGAGCGTGTGCTGGGTGATGTGGGTCTTTGGCCATTGCTGCTTTTCCTCGACGGCCGCGTTCCCTGCAGATGTTCTCGATGGTTAGGGAGGGTTTTGCCCGTGATATACTGGGCGGTGTCCACTACCCAGTACCCAACAGACCTGGAAGGCCTCTAGATCTCTGCAAGTAGTTAGCAGTGAGTTCAGGGAGTCAGCTTGGGCTGACCTCTTGACAGCCTTTGTCTGCTCCGAGTCACAGGAGCAGATCAGTGAGAAGCTTCCCTAATCCACTGGCCTAACTACTCCACACCACACGTCCAAAGATTGGGAGAAGGGCAACCGGAAGTCTCCTCCAATGTTGCAAAAGGAGTTGCAACCGCCGTAAAAAAAAATGGCATCACTCCAGACTGCTGTAATGGACCCAGGAGAGCTGAGGGTGGATCCACAGCGCTGCTCCCAAGAGTTCAACCGCATGGTCCTAATGCCGACGGTTTTATACGGGCTGTAAATGACCTGCTAGAGGAGCTCACGATCTTTGTAAGTAAAATCCTGCAACCACGGCCGTCTTCGTCTCAGATGACAGCACCTGTGCTCGGCAGTGGTCATGAGGGATTGAGTAGGAGAAGCAGGGGAGTGGTCACGGCGGTGAACCAGCAGGGGGCTCAACGGGTGAGGGGCCCATACGGGCCGCTGGCAACTTGCGGTCGGGGGACCTGGGCGACTGGTGTCAATCAGGTATCAGAACTGGGATTCGAGAGGGGGCTCCCAAAGGGCCTCGGGATCTGGAGGCTTCCCTGACCATGTCGAAAGTTTGGATCCGGAGCTCGGGTGGCCAATGAGTTGAACAGGAATCTGTGGGGCTGCAGAGGCTGCGGGAACGTTGGAGGCAAATCCACAGACACTCAGAGACTCTGAAGGGCCTCTCTTTTGCTTCTTACCGTTAGGGGTGCCATCCAACATTAATGGCAACTGTTGCCTTATGACGGGCGAAAGTAAACAATGAATATTATATTTTTAATGTATCATTATGTGACAATAAAAGGAACCTTGAACCTTGTACACACATGAAACTCATTAGTGAAGATACCTATTGATATTGTTCTGGAAATCTGAGACTGGAGTGATGCCTGGAGCCAAATGGTTCCCACTGATACTATTAAGACCATTAGTGAGCAGATTAATGTTGAGTAAGTGCTATTTGATTTCAGTATCATCTCCCTCTTCCTTCATTAGTGATACACTGATGGGTTGTAATTGGTGAAATTGGAATTACCCTGCTTTTTAAAACCGTTTTATTACTTGCAGAAAGTCAATGGTTGGATCTATTGTTACCTAAGATCAAAGGTTATTGGTAATTCTGACTAGTTAAATCCTGACAACCAAGTTCAAGGTTCCAAATGTTCCTTTTAGTGTCACATAATAATACATGAAAATGTATTACACATGATTTACTTCGACTTTTGTTTCTCGTGAGGCAAACAAAGAGTCACCATGAGCTTAACAATTGAAGAAAGAGAAAAAAAGAGGGTCTCTTCAGAGATGCTGAGTGTCCGTGGATTCGCCTCCCGCAGCCTCTGCAGCCGCACAGACTCCTGTTCGATCCATCGGCCGCCCGAGCTCTGGATCCAGATCCTCCGACACGATCAAGGAGCCTTCAGCCCCCGAGGCCCGTCGCGAGCCTTTCTGTCCCTCAGCTCCCTCTCGAATTCCGGTTCCGATACCTGGTTCATAAGAGCCAGTCTTCAGCAGCCTGCAGCCTGGGTGAATCCTCCAGCCAATAAGTCCTTCACTGGTTCGCTTCTGTGGTCGGCTTCCATGTAGGGTCATCTCCCAATTTTCTCCTCTCAACAAGGGCGGATTTTTTCCCCGTTTCTGGTGCCCTGTAGTCTGCAATCCCTTGTGATACGCCGCCCAGCACAGGCACGGCCGTCTTGTTCCAGGATCTTAAAATAAAACACCGTCTCTTTCCTTTAACAGGATGTCTAACGCCAAAACGGAGCCGTTGACACCTGGACCGAACAGTAGGTCCTTGCGGAGCAGCACCGCATCTCCGCTCCCCGCTCTCCTGGGTCCGCCCCAGTGGCAGTGCTGTCGTTACCCTTGCAATACACGACATATCAACCAGCAATCCACATACGAATTTCGCTCCTGTGTTGACGTTATCAAACTAAATAAATGAACAGTCACAAAGGAAAGCATAAAGCTGTTTAGATTTCAGATCACTTTCTAAAAATTTTCAACTTGAAAGTAATTCTTGAACTAGTTCAATATTTTTTGTGCAACACAGGTCTCTATTTATCCTTCTCCAACAATGCCCGGAGTCTGTTTGTCATTAACTAATCTACAACACAAACTGAGCCTTCCAAGATTCTTTTGCTTGCCACAGGCTTGAGTCATGTGCTGCAGAGTGGGCCATTTTAAAAAAAAACTGGTAGAATAATTGTTAAAGAAAACACATTATTGGTGATGATAAACAGCCAGATGTTTTACATCTATGTTTGATCGAGCAGTGACCTCTTGTACATCCACAATATTTAACTGCTTTGCCATTGGTAGCTATCCCTCCGATGCTTGGCCCTAAGCTCTGGAATTTACTCCCTAAATCTCTCCACCTTCATTTCATCCTGTTAAGATCCCTCTTAAAGCCTAGCTGACATGACTGTGATAAATTATGGCTGGGTAATGCTCTCAGAAGCACATGGGGACCTTTCCATTTCCTAAAGGCGTATATTCTCGGTTCATTTCTTTCGACCTCTGGTAGATTCCTTCTAATTATCTCACACCCCAATCTTTCAGATGAGGATGAGCGGATCTTACTGGGCCAATGGCCAACAGGACTTTCCCTTGATTTTCCCACCTCTCAGTCAAAGTGTGACTGATATTATTATCATTTGAAAGTAAAACACGAGAGTCTGCAGACACTGTGGTTGAAGTAAAAACACAATGCTGGAGAAACTCCGAAGGTCAGACAGTGTCCTTTGTACAGCGAAGAAAGAGATATTAAACCAACATTTTGGCCTTGAGCCCTTCTTCAAGGTATGACATTGTCAACTCAAGTGTTACTGTCATCTGATTGTACAACCTGACGAAACACTCTTCTCCGATCCTCGGGGCAAAAAAATCCGGACAGACAAACAATGCATCTGCAGGCCAAGTATTTAATCTATATAAATGCATAAGTAAATATTGTTTCATGAATAGGAGAGTCTCGGAGGGTCTGTGTGAGCCGTTCCCTTGGCCGTTCAGCATCTCACTGCCCGTGGGAAGAAGCTGTTCCTCAGCCTGGTGGCACTGGCTCTGATCCTCCTGCATCTCTTCCCAGACGGGAGCAGGGTGAAAGGGATCCTCAATGATTTTGCGGGCCCTCTTCAGACAACAATCCCAGTTGATCTTATGGTCCTGTGGATTGACCTCCCATCCATTTTTCTGCACAGTGTGATGCAGCTGGCCAAGACGCTCATTTTGTCAAACCTTGATGAAGGGATCAAGCCCAAAACATTGATTCTGTATCTTTATCTTTGCACGATAAAGTCCACTGTTTGACCTGCTGAGTTTCTCCAGCCTTGTGTTTTTATTATAATCATTCCTGCTTACTTTTGAATTGAGGTCACTTTGACTAATTGGGTAAAACTGGTGACTGACCCTCTCACATAACGAGGTCCCAGCTACAGCAAGTGAACAAGTGGCGACAACAGATTACTGGGTATTTTCATCTGGAAAAGTAGTCTCATGACAGAGGTGCTCAGGGCAAAGGGGAAGTAGTTCTCAGGATTAATGAACTAAATGAATTGTAGCTTTCGTCATATAATTTTTTTTTAAACAAAGGATTATTCAAAGGACAAATCTACACAAACTACACACAGAATTTCATAAAAAAAGACTATGGAAAGTTGTGGGATGCGTTAATCAATACTGCCACTTGGTTAGATACAAAACGATTACAAATATGCAATCAACTACACTCTATTTACATTTTCAAATTAAAATCCTGGCGTCACTTTTTACCATGTGCTTGATAGTCTGTACACGTCTATTATTCTTCCCTGAAGGTTCACGAGAATGTTGACAGGATTTCAGGGTCTGAGTTCCAGGGAAAGGTTGTGCAGACTGGGGCTTTTTTCTCTGGAGCGTAGAAGATTGAGAGGGGACTTGATCGAGGTGTTTAAGATTTTAAAAGGGACAGACAGAGTAAATGTGGATAGGTTTTTTCAATTAAGAGTGGGGGAGATTCAAACTAGAGGACATGGTTTAAGATTGAAGGGGGAAAATTATAAGGGGAACATGAGGGGAAATTTCTTTACGCAGAGGGTGGTGGGGATGTGGAATGAGCTTCCGGCAGACGTGGTCGAGGCGGGATCATTGGTTGCATTTAAGGAAAGACTGGATCGTTACATGGAGAGGAGGGGACTAGAGGGGTATGGACCGGGTGCTGGTCAGTGGGTCTAGGAGGGTGGGGATTTGCTACGGCATGGACTAGTAGGGCCGAACTGGCCTGTTCTGTGCTGTAAGTGGTTAGATGGTTATATGGTTATTGATAAACTCCCTGATCTCATTGAATGGCGGAGCAGGCTTTACGGGACGGATGGTCTACTCCTGCTTCTGCTTCTTATGAAGAAGGGAGAAAAATTTAGGGGTGCCATCGGGTAATTTATTTTTACACAGAGAGTTGTGGGTGCGTGGAATGCATTGCCAGGAGGCTGGAACATTAGGCAGTATTGAAGAGACTTCCAGACATGGATGAATGAGGGTTACGGGGTAGGAATGTGTGGTAAACTACTGTCATGGTAAAGCATACCCATTGGCCGGTTGTACCTGTGGCCCCTCCCTTTGATCTTAAGGTGACTGCTCCACAGCTGAGGGGATCATAGAACTGAGCACATGCCCCTGGGGAGCGCAGGTCATGGTGGTCAAAATCTCCGCAGGGTTGTTGACTACAGTCAAATCCTAAATGACTTCGATAAAATTTTAGTGCAGTGTTTTTATAAAACTATCCCATCCCAATGTCATTGATGCTTTGTATCATGAAGTTTCATCTGCACACACTACAACGGTAAAGGTTCCATTATTGTCACGTAATACCGGACCAAACAGTAGGTCCTTGCATCTCCGCTCCCTGCTCTCCTGGGTCCGCCCCAGCGGCAGTGCTGTCATTACCACTGCAATATACACGACGTATCAACCAGCAATCCACATATGAATTTCGCTCCTGACGCTATCAAACTAAATAAATGAACAGTCACAGAGGAAAGGATAAAGCTGTTTAGATTTCAGATCACTTTCTAAAATTTTTCAACTGGAAAGTAATTCTTGAACTGGTTCAATAATGGTAAAAATAAATTACCCGATGTCACCCCTAAATTTTTCTCCCTTCTTCATAAGAAGCAGAAGCAGGAGTAGACCATCCATCCCGTAAAGCCTGCTCCGCCATTCAATGAGATCAGGGAGTTTATCAATAATATCAGGGAAGAGTAACAGACCTGCGCAGAGTATCAATGTTAATATTGGACATTTTTAAGAATGAAACATGCATGAAGTTCTTTAACTTTTGTCCACCGTAAGGCAGACAGAGTCGCCACTTTGCCCAGCGCCCCTCACAGAAACCTACAGCACCTGTTCCTGGGCGGTCTCCCCTCCAAGTCCTGACCAGACCTGTGCCTGCTTAGCTTCCGGGATCAGATAATCCCAGGCGTATTCAGCGCTGTCAAGCACACGCTTGTTTTTGTCGCTGCTGGTATTTTTAGAGTCACTGCTTTTGCCAAAATTTCTGGTATTTTAGCTACAATATTGTGGTAATTCGTATTGGCGATTTACAAGTCCCATTAGTTAAAAAAAAATATTACAAGGATTCTGTATGGTTTGGTATGGCAAGAGGTCCATGGGGGGGGGGGGGGGTGGCACCCTGAGTTATCGAATCGGGTGACATTGGCACTGCCTAGACATCCATTAGCAATGCCGACGTATCTTTTGAAAATTACTTGGTTTGCTTACTGATGGACGACATCAGTCCTGCTTTCATTTTCTCTGGGAGACTAACCTGAGTGCTGATGTTACAATTTTACAAGCTGTTCCAATCTTGGCTGCCCTCCAGGAAAGCTATATCATCTGTAAATATTTACGCTAACCATTAAACTGTTAATGCAATTATTTCTCAAGGGGTTGTCCTCCTTTGGGGAGACAATCTTGGCTGTCAGGCACTGCCAGGATTACTGGAGACAGCAAATATGTTCCCTTGCTCCATCAACTTGGCTATTCTTCAGCAGACTGATCAAACAGTTAACTTCTTTGCAAATAATTTCTTCCAAATTCCTCAAAACCATTTCAGGAGGCCTGTCGCTGCCTCCCACCTCTGACTCTCTCCTTAGATGTGAAAGTTTTATTAATTTTCTTTTATTTAAATTTTTTAAATTTCGGCACACAGCACAGTATCAGGCCCAATTATACCCAATTAACCTACAACCCCCATACAATTTGAAGGGTGGGAGCATCTGGAGGAAACTCACGCAGACACGGGGCAATGGACAAACAAACTCCTTACAGAGAGCCCAATGATCCAACGTGGTGGGTGATGGAGCCACTCAAGAAGTTGGCTCCAAAGGCAGATTCCCGAGGTAAATATCGGACCCATTTTGAAGAACAAGGGGAGATGTCTCTGAAAACTATGGGAAGCTGGAGGGACACAGCAACGACAGAGAGAAATAGTCGGTCAATCTTTAGGTACTTTGAAGAAGTGACAAGCAGGCCAGATAAAGGAGACATGGTGGATGTTATGTATTCGGATTCTTAGAAGGTTTCACATGAGGCTGCTTAACAAGAGTCCGTGGTATAACAGGTAACATACTAGCATGGGTATAGCATTGGCTGAAGGTCAGGAAGCAGAGATTATGAAAACAGGGATCATATTCAGGTTGGTTCCCAGTTGCTAGTGGCGTTCCACAATGTTGGGGGGCGGCCACTTCTTTTAATGTTGTATATTAATGATTTAGATTATGGAATGAATGGCATTATGGCCAAGTTTGCAGATGATACGAAGGTAGGTGAAGGAGCAGCTGATGTAGGGGAAACATGGAGAAGGTCTTCAATGGATTAGGGCAGAAAAGGGGCAAATGAAATACAATGTCAGAAAGTGTATGGTCAAAAAAGGGCAGATTATTTTCTAAGTGAGGGAAAAAAAATTGAAAATACCAAAATGCAAAGGGACCAGGGAGTCCTCATGCAAGGCAAAGTGTGGAGTTGGTGGTGAAGAAGGCAGGAATGACGCTGGCATCCATTTCAAGAGGAATGGAATATTAGATCAGGGATGTGATGTTCACAAGGCCCTGGTGAGACCTCACCTGGAGTATTGTGAGCAGTTTTGGGCTCCTCATTTAAGAAAAGGTGTGCTGATGTTGGAGAGGATTCAGAGGAGGTTCACTAGGATATTCCGGGAATGAAAGGGTCATCATATGAGGAGCATTCGCCAGCTCTTGGCCGGTACTCGTTGGAATTTAGGAGAATGAGGGGCGATCTCATTGAAACATTTTGAAAGGCATGGGCAGAGTAGATGTAGGAAGGTTGTTGCCCATAGAGAGAAAATCCAGGACAAGAGGGCACAGCTTCAGGATTGAAGGGCATCCGCTTAGAACAAAGATGCAGAGGAATTCCTTCAGCCAGAGGGTGGCAACTCCATGGAGTTTATTGCCACAGGTGGTTGTGGTGGCCAGGTCATTGGGTGTATTTAAGACAGAGATTGATAGGTTCTTGATTAGCCAGGGCATCAAAGGTTATGGCGAGAAGGCCGGGCAATGGGGCAGAGTGGGGAAAATGGATCAACAAGATCCACGTGGGGCAGACCTGATGGGCTGAATAGCCTATTTCTGCTTCACTGTCTTTTGATCCACTCTCACAAATTGAGAAATGTCTGGAAGGTACTGGTCAGAGCATTACCAGGAATGGTCCAACCGCTGGAAGCGATCCCTCCTTCTGTGCTATCAGGAGACGAGGTTGCCCATGGGGAGCACCGAGTCGGAAAATTATCTGTGATTTTCGCTTCTGAGCACTAGGGCACGTGTACATGTGTGGCTCAATGATTCCAGTTAGAATTATTCACCAGCAAGAAAAGAGAATGTTTGTGGTCAAGAACTGATTTCAATCTCACCAAACCCACGTTGTTTAACAAATGACTGTTCGTTAGAAATAATTCCAGGCTTTCCCTCCCTTCATCCAACGCGCACGTCCTAATTTTATTGCTCAGATTGGAAAACAAGCAGTAACTTCGTCTCTTCCCTAAATACCCTGAAACACGAAGCAACAGTCTCTCTCCACGATATTACATGATTCCTTTCCGTGCTTTTGCCACTGATTGCTGTCATGACTTTGTTTCTGGGAACAATTATTGTTGCATAAAAAAAGCAAAGATTTTATCCGACCTCCACATTATTCGAGAAAAGCAAATGTTATGCAACCCCATCGGTTCTTGAAAATCTTTGTTTTCGTTTCTGAGGTTTAATATTCTTTCAGTTATTTTTCTTTGGATTTTTCCAGCCTCACCATTGGTGGACCTATCCTCATCGGAGTTGAGTTGAGTTTGAGAAATATTGGATTCAGATAGGTCTCAGTAGTTGGGTGCAAAAGTTTATCTTAACAAGCTCATCTTATCTCCTACTTTTCAAAGTACAAAGCTCAGATTTATTGTCAGAGTACATACATGACATCTCATACAACCCTGAGATTCTTTCTCCTGCAGGTCAAGTAGGACTTTGGCATAGCGGTTCGCGCAATGCCTTTACAGTGCCAGCGATCAGGACCGGACCAGGGTTCGAATCCCGTGCTGTCTGTAAGGAGTTTGTATGCTCTTCCCGTGTCTGCGTGGGTTTTCTCTTGTATTGCCCCAGGTCAATGGGGTGTAAATTGGGCAGCACTGATTCGTGGGCCAAAATGGGCTGTCACTGTGCTGTATGTCTAAATTTTTTTTTTAATTCTACTGTACTCAATAAAAGATACCTATGATAGTGTGATGCACTGTCGTGACAGGAAGCAGACACAAGATTCAAAGATTCAAAGACTGAACAACAGGCTTTATTCAGCTTAAAGTCTCTGCTGTGCCTGCTCCCAAGTGACTGACCTTGAGAGGGGTCGGATGTGGCTTATATCCCGGGCAGATGATTGGCAGTCGGCCAGGTGGGGTTTGGTCCATTCAGGTCGGCTGATTGACAGCCGGCCAGGTGTGGTCTGACCTCTGGTGATCTTCCTGCAGGTACAGTGGTTGCCCCCTCTGCAGTCGGCTAATGCAAACAATCTATCTTTCTATTTAAATTTAAGCACACAGCACAGTAACAGGGCCTTCCATCCCATCAGCCCGTGCCACCCAAATACTCAATGAACCTTATACATTTTGGAGAGTGGGAGGACACCAGAACACCTGGAGGAAATCCACGCAGACACAGGAAAAACATACAAACCCCTGAGAGACAGTGCCGGATTTGGAAACCGGTCGCTGGCGCTGCAACAGGTATTGCTTTAACCGCTACACTAACCGAGCCACCCTGATTGTGCACTGCAGAAAAAAAAAATTCAATCATAAATAATGGGCAAAGTACGAGTCCTTAAATGAGTATCTGACTGAGTTTGTCATTGAGGAGTCTGATGGTGGAGGGGGAGCAGCTTTTCCTGAACCTGGGGGTGCCAGCGAGTCTTGTGACACCGAAACCTCTTTCCTGATGGCAGCAGCGAGAACACGGTGTGTCCCTTTGACCATTTCTTCTTCTGGGCTTTGCCTCCACTGGATCTTGCCTCCTATTTTAGTACTTCTTGTCATCTTCGCGAGGCATATTGCCACTTCAAAATGTCAGAGCAGAAATATCGTCAACTTGGAGAGCATGGGCTAGAAGGTGAGGGGATGCTTTCCTCTGTTAGGGGGATCAAGAATAAAGGGCCATCATTTCAGATTAAGGGATTACTGATTCAAGTAGGTCAGTCTTCTTTCCGAAAGTCGTGATTCTTTGCAGTTCTCCCTCCCTGGAGTACCATGTAATATACAGCAGAATCCCCATTATCCGGAGTTCAATCAACCAGAAGCCCAAACAACCGGCCATAAAAATAATAAAATTTAAGATAAATAAGTATAAATAAAAAGTTAAATAAAGGTTTAAAATTGTAAAAGCAAATGTTCTGCGAAGCAACACACAACCCCTTGGCGAAGACGGGAGCAAGTCCTCAGCCAGTGGAGCGCTCCGGTCACATCTTGCGCACAGCAGCTGTTTGTATACAGTTGTGTTTGAATAAAATGGGGGCGCCTGGGATGAAGAGCCGGCCGATGCTGCTCAACGCTGGGGTGAACCTCCCAAAGTATTTCCCTGTCCCTGCCCAGTAAGAATATTTATCTTTGTTAGTATTAGAGTATACTAGTTAGGTTTTATCTGTAAACCTGGGGGAGAACAGGGTTAATTATGGCGGTGGTGTTAGCAGATCACTGTTATAGCATCAAGAACCGGGATACAAGTTTAAATGTAAATTTTGTAAGTTACAGAAATTACCTGATTAAAATGAACTTTACATAATTAAAGACTACAAGACTTTTTTTTTCTGAATTACATTTTGCACTATCTTTGTCTATTAACCAGTTCATTCTAAATGCAGCTGTATGAGTTTGGCATTGTTGGAGTGTGTCTCAGTCAACGGGAAAATTTCCATTTCCTCATAGGTGCCGGATAACGGAGATTCTGCTGTATTCACAGCTGAGACAGACAGATATTTGGTCCGCAGGGGAGTCAAGAATTGCAGGAAGTAGGTTGGAAAGTGGAGTTAAGGCCTGATGCTATTGGGATAGAGCAGGTTCAATGGGATTGACAGGTCTATTGATCCTGCTTTTACTTGACTGGGAAATGAGATCTACCTACAGGGGTGTTAGAAGGACCAGCTATGAACCGCTTGGTGGCAATCGTCTTTCGGAGTCAAAACGTTGTGGGCATCAATCCCCATTTTTTCTGAAGTGGGCTTGCAAAATCATTGCGCACTTTCACCCCACATGGCTATTCCTGAAGGAAGATCAGAGCCAGAACAACCAGGCTGGGAAACAGTTTCTTCCCACGGGTAGTGAGACCACTGAACAACTGATGCACTGCTCATACAAATCCTCCAAGACGCCTTGCAAGACTTGCTTGTTTTTGAACATGTATGTAGATTGTATGTGTTATGTCCGTATGTATGTTTGCATGTTCTTGCACCGGAGAACATTCTTTCATCGGGTTGTTCTTGTACCATCGTATAATAATCAATCTGAACCTGTTCTTGAACCCACCGGATACTTAGGTTGTTAGTTTCAGTTGAGTGAATGCTGCAGTGCCATAAGTTCAAACCTTAGCTGCTCAGGTTTTGCCAAGCGTTTCCTGGTATTCTGGCCAACACTTGTCCCTCAGTCAACATTAGCAAACTCCATTATATATTATCCATCCAATTTGTTTCCTGTGACGCCACGATTCATGCAAAGTGGGACTGTACATAACAATGGTGATTGCACTTTCAATGTGTAATTTGAGGCACTCAACAAGCAAGGATCTGACCATTGACATATAATAATGGCGTCATCAATATCTCTAGTCTCCCAGAATGTGGTGCACAGATCAATAGGACAATGAGAAATGACATGCTTGCCTTCATAGGTGGGGGCTTCAGATATTCAAGTTGGGATATTATTTTACAACTGCTCAGGCCACACATGGAGTATTGTGTGTAGATGCTGCAGCTGCCCTTTAGTGACGATGTGACTGCAAAGGAGAGGGTGCAGAGGAGATTCATCAGGACCAAGTCAAGAGGGCCCCTTCCACCCTGAACATAGCATCTTTCAGATGCCCCTGTCAGGGAAGAGATCCAGGAGGATCAGAGCCAGCACCACCGGGCTGAGGAACAGCTTCATCCCATGGGCAGTGAGAATGCTGAACGACAAAAGGAACTGCTCACACTCACTGCCCGAGACTCTCAGACAGTACGCACCAAACAATATTTATTTGTATGGATGAATTATGTGTTGTTGTCTGTATGGGTATTATGTCTGCGTGTGTTGCACCGAGGACCGGAGAACGCAGTTTAATCGGGTTGTACTTAGAGCAATAGAGACTGATGGATAAGTTGATAAAAATAGATAAAATTTTGTTACCTAGATGAAGTCATCACTGTTTTAATCATCCCTCATTGACTTGTTATGTGTACAGTCCCATAACTCTAAAGGAAATGGGCGAATGACAATTTTTCTCAAGCAAAATACTTCAGTAACAATCGGGTCTAGAGCAGTGATTCTCAACCTTCCCTTCCCACTCACACCCCACCTTAAGTAATTGCAGAGCACCGATGGATAATAAGGTGGGGTGTGAGTGGGAAGAAAAAGGTTGCAAACCACTGGTGAGAGGAATGAATTTTAAAAGGAACCTTGAGGGGAAAGTTTGGCACCACATAGGTCATATTTGGAACTCACGAGCAGAGATGGTGGAGTCAGACACAAATTTATTTTTAGATAGCTAAAAAGGCAATGGAACTAATGCAGGCAAGTAAATGATTATAGAAAGATCAGCATAACTGTGGAGGGCTGAAGGGCCTCTACCTGCATTACTTAACCATATGACTCTAGGACACTCTATGGACAACATGGCTTTCCCTTTAATACCATCATCCACATATCCTCCATTACCCACATATCTGCCCTGGCCCCCTCAGCCACCATGTGCAACAAGGACAGGATTCACCCCACCAGCCTCCATGTCCAACATATCCTCCTCTGACATTTCTGCCACCTATTGTGTGCTCCTACAGCTAGGCACATTTTCCCTTCTCCCGCCTTTCACCTCCGAGACTTCCTTGACAACTCCTCCCTCCCCACCCTTGGCACGTACCCCTGTGTCCGCAGGAGATGCTCCATTTGCACCCACACATCCTCCCTCACCACCATTCTGGGCCCCACACAAGTGAAGCAACATTTCTGCAGGGGGTCACCTACTGCATCCGGTGCTCCCATTGTGGCCTCCTCTACATCGGAGAGACTGGACACAGACTGGGAGATCGCACTTTGACTCTGTCCGCTACAATAGCATGGATCTCCAAATGGCCACCTAGTTCAATTCCCTATTCCATTCCCATGGCCTGATTAAGACCACCCACAAATTGAAGGAACAACATCTTATATGTCTGAACTCCCTCCAACTGGATGGCATTAACATGGACTTCTCTGGTTCCCATTAAACCACCCTCTCCACACCCCAAGCTCAGTGTTAACTACACTCAACTGGGGCTTGTATTGTTCTTTCTGGGAACAGCGTGCTCTTTCTGAGCTAACCGGCTATAACCTCTCCCGTGCTCTACATTCCACAGAGTTATAGCTTGTAGCAGCCATCTACGCTATCAAGAGGGCAAATACTTTTTTTGTAAAGATTAGAATGACATTACAAATTAGAACGCTAATATTTTGTTGGGGTGTTACCAAATCTCCATTTCACTGACTGGAAAAGTTCGAATTAAATCACTCTGAGTAAGCTCTCAAAATCCTGGAGCCTAGCTTTCAATTTGCATTGAGCAACAATTTGTAACCTCATCAGTGTCTTTTACCAGATTTGTAGCTCTGTTTCCTTTAAACCCCAACCCCAACCCCCCACACTTCTTCTAAATCCTGTCACCTTTCACCCGGCTCGGTCTTTCTTTGCCCTCTGTCTCCTTTCACAGAGCCAAAATCAATTCTCACCTCTCCTTGTGTAATATCCAATTAACACCTTTTGTTGGTCTGGATTCCTCCCCTGGCCAATCTTCAGTCTTTAGCCTTACACCTTCCTATCCTTTACCAAAGTTTCGGGCCTGAACCCATCTTCAAGGAATAAGGAAAGGATAGGAAGGTGTAAGGCTGTATCTTTACATCCTCTGAATGCTGTGAGACCAGCTGACTTCCTCCAGCAATTTTTATACTCTCCAAGTTAAGTTTCACAGTAAGTTTTCCCTGAGTAGTCTTCTGTCCTCACGTCCTTAGTGGATGAAATAACAACTGCCTCATACTTCGATTCCATGGTTTTAGATAACAGCCCTTCCCCCCCCCCCCCACCCACCTTGCCTCCTAAAGGAGGTCTCTTAATGCCCTATCGTGGGGCCACATTACCATGGTTTTCCATTTTGGGGGTTTAATTTCCTCTGGTTATGAATCCACAATTTTCCAACCACGCTCCCACATTTGTTAAAACCATTTGGATAAATACATAGAAGGATGTGGCAATGAATCACAAAGTCTTTGCAATTGATGACAAAGAGAATTAGACGCCAAGTTTAAAGGAAACAGAGCTACAAATCTGGTAAAAGACACTGATGAGGTTACAAATTGTTGCTCAATGCAAATTGAAAGCTAGGCTCCAGGATTTTGGGAGCTTACTCAGAGTGATTTAATTCGGACTTTTCCAGTCAGTGAAATGGAGATTTGGTAACACCCCAACAAAATATTAGTGTTCTAATTTGTAATGTCATTCTAATCTTTACAAAAAAAGTATTTGCCCTCTTGATAGTGTAGATGGCTGCTACAAGCTATAACTCTGCGGAATGTAGAGCACGGGAGAGGTTATAGCCGGTTAGCTCAGAAAGAGCACGCTGTTCCCAGAAAGAACAATACAAGCCCCAGTTGAGTGTAGTTAACACTGAGCTTTATTAGGCTCACAGCCCTGGTGGTATTCTCAAGCTGAGGGGTGTGGTCAAAGCCCCCTCAGTGCTGATGGGTGCATTTGCGATCCGCTTTCCTTGATAGGCCAGTTGGGCTCCTTTAGTTGGCCTCGTGCAGCCTGCCGGATCATCACGTCTGTCCTTCCTTTTGTGAGCCACCCCAAGGGGGCTGCGAGGGGCCACCACAATATCATATTTACATCAAATTCCATCAATGAGTCATTAACACCAGTCTGTGTCTAGCGGATGTCATTCACCAATTGAGCCAAAAGTTCAAGTCTTCTCTTTTTCCAAGAAGACACTGCTTGGGTAGTTATCGGAACACAAATGGATCAGAGCATTGTGGGTACATGATGACATGGAAAGATCAATGTTTATGGTATTAATTGTGCCCCACCACACACCTTTGTATTCACCCGCAGAACATTATTGAAATGGCCAATCTTGTCCCATGATTAGTTGCAAACAATCAAGTCACAGATAGACATGGTCCCGACTTACAATATTTCCAAGTTACAATAGTCACAATCCGGTTCTTTCAGTTTCATGTTTCCCCGCACTTGCTGAACGGAGGGCAGTGATGCAAAAATGCTACTCTTTTGCGATGTTGGGCAAGTCCAGCATGGTGCGAGAGTTAGTTCAGCATACGCTAGCAGTCACGAGTGC
This sequence comes from Narcine bancroftii, assembly GCF_036971445.1. NCBI lineage: Eukaryota > Metazoa > Chordata > Chondrichthyes > Torpediniformes > Narcinidae > Narcine > Narcine bancroftii. The sequence goes on along the minus strand of NC_091479.1, from coordinate 11,390,784 downwards.
ACTGTGTAGAACTGTACAGCAAACTAGCCATCATGTAAAATTCATGTCGTGTCAGATTTGCGTCGCTTCAAAATAGTGTCGTGTAAATTTGCATCGTGTCAAATTGTGTAATAAAGGTTTTCAGTATTATATTAAACTTTAATTTAAAAAATGGTTGAGTAAGGTAGTGTTCAATTACAATAATTTCAACCTATGCTCATTTCAACTTACAATGCGAGTCCCGAAACGGAAATTTATCGTAAGTTGGGGTCGACCTGTATTTTGATAATGAAGTCTGAGACTTTGGCTTAACTTTACATCTTGAATTGCGGGTATATCTTAGATTTAGAGATTAATGAATGTTGAATTTCAGTTTCAAGCCTCCCCAATTTTCAAAGTTCAACAATTCTTTTGGCATAATCGCATGCAGAACTTCTAAAGGATGCCATTTTAACAGCTTGTAATGTCCACATATAGTCATAAAACAAGGGAGAAAGGTTTTATCCTAAGATATGACTTAGACGCTCTTTCATTAAAGCAATCAATGAGCTGCTGAAGGAACTCCCTGTGGCTCAGCCAGCATCCATGGAAAGAAATGGTCAGTCAATGTTTCGGATCGGGAGGCTTTATCAAGACTAAAGAAGGAAGGGGAAATATCAGGTGTATCAAGGCAGAAAATTCATTCCACAAGTTCAATGGCATGAGCTTAAAAGCAGAATGCTAATACTGTGGGCAAAGCCCACTGTAAATTGGAGCAAGCAACATCTAATATTCTATCCGGGCACTTTCCAACATTAACCTCCACTTCTCCGGTTTCTGTTACACCAATCTCTCTCTCTTTCTTCCAGCTCTCTGCCCCCTTCCGTCCCCATTCGGCAAGCTACCCTTCCCTGATCACTTCTCACCTTTTTCCTCTTATGTCCTACCTCCCATATTCACCTATGACATCCTGCCTGTGGGCCTGTGCTCCTCAGCCACCCCCCCCCCCCACCCACCATTTTATTCAGGCACCTGCCTACATTTCGCTCAGACCTTGACAAAGGCCTCAGGCCCAAAATATTCATCATCATCATTGCCAATTAAAGTGTGACTTGTTACTTTTCTCCAACATTTTTGTATAACCAGCATCATGTTCTGTAAAGCATATCATGGCAAGTACTGGTGTGTGTTGAAATAGATCTAAAAATTAATTCAACAAGGAAATCTGTAGCCAACTATCTACAACACTGAGGTCAGCTTGTACATTGTTACCTTTTTCAGAATCGTAGAGCATGACTTGGTCTCACAGGAAGTTGAACAAAATAATCTGCTATGCTCACTAATAGTATAGGAAGCAATTCCAATTTCTGGAATAAGTTCATTTCATTGCTAAATCCATAATTCATGTTCTGTTCCTGTTAAAATTATCAACGTTATGTTAACACGGATGCTAATTAAGTGGAAATGACACGCCAGATTACCGATTAATTCTGATAGACAGGGTGAAACTTTAATTGGGCTGTGTTTCCAACCATAAGGCAATAAGATAATAGGAGCAGGAGAAGGCCACTCAGCCCATCGAATCTTCTCCGCCATCCATCATCAGCTGATCCATTCTCCCACTAAGGCCCCATTGCCCTTGACTATTCAGATACCTATCAATCTCCACCTTGAATAGACCCAATGACCTGATCCCCACAGCCACCTGTGGTAGCAAATTCCAGAGGTTCGCCACTCTCTGGTTGAAGGAATTCCTCCGCATTTCTGTTTTAAATCGGTCAGAACGGAACTTGGGGAATGGTTGTAGTTCTGTATCTTTATCTTTACTCTGTAAAATACACCGTCTCCAGCTTTGTATTTTTATGTTAATTACAAGCAGCAGAATTTTGATTTGATTTGGCATCATGTTTGGCACAGACGCGTGGGCCTGCTCCATGCTGTACTCTTCTACGGTCTCTGCTTTAACTGGCGCTCAGACGTACAATGACGTTGGTTGGTTTAGTTATTACAACGCAGGAGGATTTTCAGCCTCTTGGTGCCCTGCTCGCTCCCTGCAGAGCAATCCCATCCATCAGGGATCCGATAATTCCTGATGAAGGGCCCAGGCCAGAAAAGCTGCCTGCCTTTTACTTCCTGTGTGACCTACTGAGTTCCTCCAGGACTTTTGCGCCCTCAACCCGAGGCCTGATTAAGGCCAACTGATGCCCATACCGCAGTCCAACAGTAGTTTCCCCCTCTACCCTTCCATTGTCTAACTGACAAAAGACATTAAGACTCAATAAGCACTGAATGTGAAATGATAGATTAAAAATTCAGTTTTCTTCCAGGCCGGACCCCACAACTGTATTAGAATGACGGAGAAGACTCGAAGGGTGGATTGGTCTACTTCCTCTCTTACATCTTGTGATCTTGTGCGATGGGGGGGGGGACCAATTTGTGGGGAATATTATTCAACACCTGCCTGCCACTGTTGGCATGTTGTTGAAACACTGGACTCCACACTTCAAGACTTAAACTTAACGAGAAATATTGTGGCTGCTTTACTCAAACATTTCTTCAGACATATAGCACCACTCACTCAGAATTGTGCAAAAGGACCACAAACTTCTGGCAGTGCATGAGATGACGTGTCATCAAAACATCCTTTGTGTTAGAGGGGATGCCAAGTTTGAGGAACACCACACATTGAACACATGTGTCAGCACTGGCGACAAGTATTCTTGAATATGGCAACAGATTTTTCTATTGCATTACTTAAAACTCCTACCATTGGTTAGTTAACATGCCAACACTCATGATGTCATGCTTTCTCCACCAATTGGAAAATGGAATCAATGAGTTAATATTCTTAACGATCAACCTTTTCTCTCACAGTCCATTTGCAAAATGAACTGACCAAAGGACTGAACTCGTGATCACGTTTCTTCAGAATCCCAAAGATTGGTAACTTTGATTAATCTTTAACGTTTTGCAAGTGGCTATACTTCGTGAGGCGTTTGAGGAGATTTGGTATGTCGCCAAAAACTCCTGAAAATTTCTACAGGTGTACCGTGGAGAGCATTCTGACTGGTCGCATCACTGTTTGGTACGGAGGTGCCAATACTCAGGACGGGAAAAGACTATAGAGGGTTGTGAACTCGGCCAGTGCCATCATGGGCATCGATCTTCACTCCATCGAGGACATCTAAAAGAGGCGGTGTCTCAAGAAAGCACCCTCTATCCTCAAGGTTCCTCACCACCCAGGCCATGCCCTCTTCAGAGTGCAACCATCAGGAAGGTAGTCCAGGAGCCAAAAGACGAGCACCCAACGGTACAGAACCAGCTTCTTCCCCTCCACCATCTGATTTCTGGGTGGACAATGAACCACAGACTCTACAACACTTTTATTTTCCTCTTCTTTTGATTTAAAAAAAATTGTACAGAACTGTAATTTAATTTTTTTAATTTAACATTAACAGGCCACTTTGGCCCACGAGTCCGCACCGTCCAATTTATACTCAATTAACCAACACACCTGTTTTTGAACAGTGGGAGGAAACCGGAGCCCCTGGGGGAAAACCCACGCTGTCATGGGAAAGAACGTACAAACTCCTTACGGACAGCGTGGGATTCGAACCCCGGTCCAGATCGCTGACGCTATAAAAGCATTGCGACAACCGTGCTGCCATAATCTATAGCAATTTTTGATGAGCAGTAGAGATCTTCCTGATGTCCACTGGTAAAGAACTACCTTAATTGTGCGATAAACTTAAAAAAATTGTGGAAGGCAAAATTGCAGTGACTTAATATCAAAGAGATACAGCACAGAAACAGACCCTTCAGCCCATTAAGTCCCTGCCAACCACCATCCACCCATTTACTCTAATCTTACACTAATCTCATTTTTTATTCTCCTCGCGGCAGATTCGGATTCAGATTTCAGATTTATTGTCAGAATACATACATGTCATCACATACAACCCTGAGATTCTTTTTCCTGCAGGCGTGAGATAATTTCTACTTATCGTAATACAGAAAAAAATATATGCAACGTACACACGTAAAGAAATAAAGAGATGTAAACTAGCAAAACTGAGAGAGAAATCAATAAAGTGCACAAGTACGAGTCCTTAAATGAGTCCCTGATTGAGTTTGTTGTTGAGGGGTTTGATGGTGGAGGGGGAGCTGAACCTGGTGATGTCAGTCTTTCCTTTCCTGATGGTAGCAGCGAGAACAGAGTGTGTGCTGGGTGGGGTGGATCCTTGACGATGGCTGCTGCTCTCCGACGGCAGCGTTCCCTGTAGATGTTCTCGATGGTGGGGAGGGCTTTATCTATGATGTCCTGGGCTGTGTCCATTACCTTTTGGAGGGTTTATACTTGGGGGTATTAGTGTCCCCATAACTCCCAGATTCTACCACTCATGGACACACGGAGTGCGGAAACCTAAAACTCCACATGGGCACAGCTGAGGTCAGGATCGAACCCACGACTCGGATGTGGCTCCACCTGTTATATCACTATGAAGCCCATTACTGCAATAGAGACACCTGATTGCTTCGTTCCCGTCTGCTGTTAAAGCATGATGCATAGACGGCCAAATGCTGATAAAAGAAGGATCTGTGTAACAGATGCTTGATAAGCAGCATGCATATGATGGGCTGAATGGCCTCTCTGTGATTTGATTTTATGAGAGGCGTAGATGAGGTGGGCAGGGCAGGAATAAGAAGCTCCAGAGGACATGTGTAGAAAGTGAAGGGAGGTAAGTTTAGGGGAGACATCAGGGGTAAGTTTTTTTTTTACCCAGAGTGTTGTGGGTGCCTGGAATGCCTTGCCGGGGATAGTGGTGGAGGCTGGTACAATAGGGGCAGTTAAGAGATTCTTAGACAAGCATAGGGATGGAAGGAAAATAGAAGATTATGAGGTAGGCCGGCACTACATTGAGAGTCAAAGGGCCTGTACTGTGTTGAAATGTTCTATGTTCTGGGTCTGGCAAGCCCTGACAGTACCTAATCAGGAGACTCTAGGAACAATCCAGAGAGAGCCAAGAAGAAGACCAAAGATGATCCAGTACTTGATGACTTGACTCATATCTGGCTGTGTGTCTCCATGTTTTGCACCGAGGACTGGAGGTCAGGTTGTACTTGTGCAATCAAATGACAATAAACTTGACTTGATCAAGACTCCAGGAGAGGGAAGGCATTGGATGGTCCAGCCTCATCGCTTTGTACTATGTTCAAAAATGTACTGGGGTGGGGGGGGGTGGTGGGTAGATCAATTTTGGGTGTAATTGGCCATCACGTGCTTTTGGGCCAGAATGTTCTTTGTGAATCTGTTCGTGAAAATGTCAATGAGCGTCATTTCCTGCTCTTGTCTAATTGACACCACTGTCATTGGGAAAGTCACATGACATCAAAATAAAATATTTTTAAAATTTCAATGTTTACAAAGCCATCGTTTTTCTATTGATAGACAACTGTAAGCAATGCTAAGTCAGATGGTCGGATGTCCTGCTACAGTTGAGTAAAGGTCATTTCACATTGTTATTCTAAGCACAGTTCCATTGAAAGTTTGCTTTATTAGATGCAGATTATTTCAATATTTTGAACATCTGTGAAATATTAAACACTCTGCATAATTCCTGTCCACAAATGACTGTTTCCATGCCTTTTCCTCAAATGTTTGAGTCAACAATAAAGGATACTTTCCTATTCCCTGTTCAGCTTCCCCGTGTCAAGGTAACTGCAGGCTCTGGGCAACGTGTGCCTCAGATCCCAGTTCCCAAATCACTCATCTCTGTCTCCCTCTTTGCGATGGATGTGACGATCCTAGAGGGGCTGCTGAATGGCCCCTAGGAAGGGGGCTTGCAGGCCCACAACCCGCTTTGATTCTGACCTCCAGTGCTGCCTGTGTGGAGTTTGCATGTGTCTATGTGGGTTGCTGTATCCAACCACAACCCAAAGATGTCTATTACATACATTGGATAAATCCTCAGTGTCACTGGGAGGTGAATAAATTGGGGTAAGTTGATTTGAGAAGGAATACCGAATATTCTCGTATAAAAGTCGATCTCATGTAAAAGTGGCCCAACAAAATCTGGTATTTTCCATAAGAGTTGACCCTAGTCTCTCCTGCTTCGGCCCCCGCAACCCAAATGCCTTGGTCGTGAACTCTCACCTCAGCCCCATCTGCCTGCCCACTGAAGCTCCCGACGCCTTGGCTGCAAACTCACGCCTGGGGCCCAGCCGTCTGGCCATCAGAGCTCCCGACGCTTCCAACATGGATTCTCTCTGCAGCCCCAGCCACCCAACAATCAGAACTCCCGACGCCTCCGACACGCAGATGGTTACTGGGGTCCCAATCTCCCCCATGTTGGGACATGCGTTTTGCTGCACACGTCCTGCATTATTATTTTCATTCATTGTGTTTTTGTTCTTTTGTTTGTTTGGAAATCATTTGGACTTCTGCTACTTTGAATTCTCGTGTGAAATTTCAGCCCCTCAAAAGTAGTATCCATGTAACAGTCCACCCCAGAAATCTAGCATTGAAAAAATGGTCGACAAAATTTGACTTTGTAAATCCCTGTGAGAAGACATCCCTAACAATTCTGGCCTCCTAAGCAAGGTCATTGCCTGAATCATTTGCATTTCACCCAGTAATTAGATAAGCATTTAAGCGAGAATAATTTGCAGGATTGTCATAACATAGTGTGAGGAGGGTGTGGAAAAGGATGACTGATAACTTTTTTTGTGATCTCTATTATGTCTATTACACATCTGCTGCGTTCTAGAAAATTGTTCCCAAAATTCCAGAACGCAGTCAGTGAAAAAGGTCCTGGAGGGAAAATAAAACGATATTTTACCTCCTGGACCTCTAGAGATTTTAATAGAACACTTGCAGTCTAAACGCAACTGCAGGCGTTCGGCAGCAACGGGGGTGTGAATGGGATGTTTGATGACGAGTAGTGTAAACGCGCGGTGAGATCTGAATTTTTGGCGTTCTGGTCGTTCGAGGGTGAACGGCCACTCCGGAAGGTAGGTGTGATCATTTCCGATGGGGGGGGGGGGGGGAAAAAAACATCTGTTGTATGTAAAAAAACATATATGATTCTGCCGAGCAAACTGACTCTGCAGGAAGATTGATCAAAGAACTGAGTTAGAAAGTTTTATTCATAAGATATTTATATTGTTGCGACTGTAAAAGTTCCCTGATTACTTGGAGAAAGATATACTACATTCAACCTTTTCAGATTTCCCAGAAGTGTGTCCAAAGATTGCATTAATGAGAATCTCTGCATGCAGTGGCCATTACCACATGGCAGTGGATTAATAATCATTCATGTGTGTTATATGATTGGTGATGGTGATCGAGGAACATCCTTCAAATCACATCATTGTGCCTTGGGAGTTATCTTACCCACCAGACCTGAGCTAAATTCACCACTGAAACACGCAAGTCTGCAGACACTGTGGTCGTAGTAAAAACACAGATGCTGGAGGAACTCGGCCGGTCTCGCAGCGCCCGTAGAATATATTACCGACTTTCATACATATTTTACTGACTAGAGCTTCAAGCTCCATCAGTGACTCCAGCTCTCGTGTTTTTGTCAGGTGCTTTCTCACACAATATGCTCCGTCTTCCGCCTTCTTGTTTACTCATTCTCCCTTCGCTGACTCCTTGCACCCACTTCACAACTTGCCTAGCCCACCCATCGTCAAGGACCCCCCACCACCCAGGCCACGGCCTCTTCACACTGCTACCGTCGGGAAGGAGATAGAGGTGCCTGAACACCCAGTGGTACAAAGACAGCTTCTTCCCCCCCTACCCCGTCATCAGAATCTTGAATGAACAGTGAACCGCAGACACTTCTTTTTGGACTAATTTTTAAAAAAAATTGTAATTATAGCAATATTTGAGCAATGAATTTCATGCCATAAATTCTAATTTTGATTAAACAGCAAATGCAAAACAGCGCATTTAAGTCCCTTCATTTAAGTCATCAGTGGTGATCACCACTTGAGGCCCCAGTGTTGTTTCTTGTTCTACTGATTACCAACCTACAAATGGTTCGTCGGGCACTGTAGTTAACTGAGAGAGATTGGGCCTGTCCAGTAATTTAATAGCTAATGTCACCCCAGCCCCGAAAGACAAGTAAAATAAAGAAAGACTTGCTTTATATGGTGCCCTGAGATGATCATGACTGCTCTGGAGTTGAAGTATTTTTAGAAATGTGGTTATTGTTGTAGTATAGCCAAACTTTCTGGAGAACTGAATATTAAAAATAAAGGAAGATTATTTATATTCACATTCCTCATTTATATATTCACATTATTGGTGTACCCGGTTCTATTTTGATTACTGTTTGCTTTCAAAAAAACATTTTTGAGTTATGTATTTAACACCAATAGAGAAATACAATTACATGACAAGTTAATCCGGTCAGATGATTCAAGGCAGCACAGAATTAGGTTCTGATCTGCGACTGATTATCATGGATTAAATGATTTTCCTTCAGTTTGATTATTGTGCAAGATTACTTCAGGAACGATTGAATATTTTTATATCACATCAGTAAGGTTCACTTTTGACACCTAGCTAGGCTCAGAAAATTGTGCATGAAGCAATGATGGTCCGTTTTATACTGTTAGATATCACGAGAAATCGCTTCTGTTAGAATCTTTTGCATTTATGCCATTGGGCACTTGGGGTCTTAGATAAATGCGCCAATCCGAAGTTGGCACCTGACAGTGCATCGCTCCTTCAGTGTTGCACCAGGGCCTAATGTTTGACATGTTTACAGGCGAGCAGGTCAAGGGCTTCAGGTGTAATGGAACACTACACTGGACAACATTTTTTCCCCCAAACGTTTGATTCCGGAGAAGAAATTGGGAATTATATTAGACCTATTCAAGCTGAACACAATATCAGATTTACTGTGTCACATAGGAAGTTGGAGAAACATCAAATTAACTTTTATCGAATTTAGTATGTTTAATCGCATCATAATGCTGAGACATTGCATTAGTTCAACTGACCTTAAAGAGGTTTTGTCGCTGATTTTCATTTGTACTCAGCATCTGATGCCTCTCATGTCAGTGACCGACAATAGTCGGCCAGCACTGATGGATTCCAGTTGACCTGATATGGCTTTTCCATGGTCGGAATATCCTGGTGCAACCTTTCACCGTCTTCGTCACGGACGGCACCAAGGTCAGCAGGGAAGGAGTCCCAAGTGCAAATGCAGAAAATTAATTTTCAATGACATGTTGGACTTCATGGTTTTGTATGTTTGAAGCAGACTTAAAATATGACAGGAAATCACAAAAATTATGTCTGAAAAATGGAGCGTACTAGGAAATTTTTTAAGGTGAGTTTCGTGATCTCCAGCCCAAATCTATAGACTACACCCAAAAGTGTTCGGAAGTAAAATCTCCATTGTCCGATGATATCAGCTGCAGGGACCCCTCCAAATCACCCACCAATGTTACTTGAACTACAGTAAAACCCTTGTTATCTGGAATTCAAGCAACCAGCAAAAAAATGGAAAATAAATTGGTGAAAAACATGGAAGTTTAAAATTGGCTCGCCTCGCCAATCCATGCAACACACAATCTCAAGCATCAGAAAATTCACTTATCCAGCACCTATCATTCCCCATAGGTGGCAGATACCAGGGATTTTACTGAGTCTAAATCCTCAAAGTTCAAATTTATTGTCAAAGGTAAAGGTTCCATTATTGTCATGTAATAGAAGCAGCAACATGAAATTCTTCAACTTTTGTTTGCCGTAAGGCAGACAGAGAGTCGCCACTTTGTCCAGTGTCCCTCCCAGAAACCCAGGCGGTCTCCCCTCCAATTACGGACCAGGCTTGAGCCTGCTTAGCTTGGAGGGGAGACCGCCTGGGAGCACCAGGTGCTGTGGGTATCTATGAGGGGCGCTGTACAAAATTTATTTTATTTGCAAGCTGGGCTTTCTCATTTCTATTCCAAGAATGGTAGACTATACTCCTCAGGGACTATAGACAAATTAACTGTGAAAGTTCAGGTGTACAGTAAGTATAATATTTACAGTAATAAATAATGAACAAAGTCTCTGAATGAGTCTGTTGTTCAAGAGAGTAATACTGTAGTTGAAGGGTAATAATTATTCCTGAACCTGGAGGTACAAGTCCTGTGATACTTGCACCTCCTTCCTGCATCAGTGGCAGGAGGCCAACCACCTCACAAACTACCCAACTGCCTGCGTCCTCAGCCACTTGCTGCCCCGTCTGTGAAGGAGGTCTGTCGTTCCCACACTGAGGTCATCGGCCACTTTAGAACCCCTCCAAACCTGAGTTAGAGACTCATCGTCAAACTCAAGGGATTGCCTGAAAGGAGGGTTCACAAATTGATCAGTCAGTTTTCACAAAGCAACATGATCACCTATTTTAATAATGTGGATTGAGGGTTCAAAGTTACCCAAAGTAATAAGGTAATTAGTAATACACATTGAAGTCGTGGCCAGGGATTTTTAACGCCTTCTTAAACAGAAGCTACCGTTGGTGACTAATCAGTAGCCTCTCAACCATTGTCGGCCCAGATATACGTGGCCACCTTCAAACTGCAATCTCATGGAGCTGAGCAAACCATTCAGCAAACCAAACCCAAGTGTAACGTCAAACAATCACAGCAAAACAAAGCTTGAATCTCATTAGTTCTGATCACCTCATTTCAGGAGGTTAGTTATGGAGAGGGTGCAGATGTTTTTTTATGTAGTCGGCAGAAGAGAATTATGGAGGAAACCAACTGAACTTGACTGCTTCACAGGGAAGGGGGCCCATAAACGTAGAGTCCTAAGGGGGGAGGGTCATAGCCAAAAAAAGGTTGAGAATGGCTGGACTAGACTATGGAAATGTGCACATTACACGTTCCACGTTACCAGTCAGGAACATAATTGCCAGGATTATATCAGTTTAAAGCTAATTTTAGCAAAGCAAATTTGTTCAAGCACAAGCAGTTATTAACTTCTTAAGTAAAATTGTTTTGCTACTTATCACCTGTATCAAGTTTCATCTGATTATTCCAGTGGGACTCAGAACAATCTCTCCGCATCACCAACATGTATAACAGGACTTGCACAAACTAGTTCATTGTCTCCAGAGTATACGGAAAAGAAATGGCAGGCGTTGTATTCTGCGGAGTACATTGAATAAGTGAATTAAGGGCACTAAATCAATTTTGGAATGTTGAACAGTATCGCATGTCACAGAAAACAAGCACCAACGTATTTACAACTTCCCATCCACATACTCGTTAATAACACAAATTCACCACTGCCCTAATTGTTTGGAGTTAATCATATATAAGAGGGTGAATTACTTCCAAAGAGATTTCCTCATGTTCCAGTGCCACTGGACTCCAGTTCTTTGATCTCATGATTATCTGATGCTGTTCAGCATTGTTCAAAGGATTTCCTCAATGTCCACAAACATGCTTTTGAAATTCTCACGGAACTGTACAGCAGAGTTGTGGAGAGGTGGATTGTTAAGATTTCCATTGCAGATGATGTTCTTCCAAACGCTTCTTTAACACAATACCGGATGAAGCCGTGATCAATACGATTTCGTCAGTAAAATAAATCCTCACCCATCACCGGCGTGAGATTAAGCGAAACCTCATCAACCAACAGAATGAACATCTTGGTCTATTTGAGGTCACTGTCACCTGGATCTGGCTGCACTGTTTGCAATTATGGTTCCCACTCTTCTCTAACTTTCTCCCAGCCTCTCCAACTCTCCCACCTCCTGGCCAACACTTCTTGGCCCATCCTCAATTCCTTTCACCCTTCATTGAAGTAATATCGCCCCCTTTTTACTTTAGACTCCAAGGGTGCTGACCTAAAAAGTTAAGTCCATTTCTACCCAGGCTTGGCGTAGCCAATGCAAGGGTGGTGAGGGGAAGGATCACCGTTTAGAGTCATTTTGCCACTGGGCACTGAGGGTCTGAGATCAATGGAAAGCCTCTCAAACACCAGAGGGGAGAGTAACGGCAAGATGCCAGTCCCCCCACCACGGGCCACAGCACAATTAAGGGAGCCCACAGACTGAAATCCTAAATATTTTTTGATGTTTTTTATGTAGTCGGTAGGAGAGAAGTATGGAGGAAACCAACTAAACTTGACTGCTTCACAGGGACGGGGGCCCATAAACGTTGAGCAGAGCCCTAAGGGGGGGTCATAGCCAAAAAAAGGTTGAGAATGGCTGGACTAGACTATGGAAGTGTGCAGAATCACTGTTACTTCTCTTGATAGTCCTGGGAAAGAAAATACCTGCACACTATTCCAGCTTGGTACCATTCTGTTGTCAAGATTCGTAACATCTCTTACTCTCATTTCATTATATCCACCTGATATTAACGGAGGAGCTCATCCACTCCGACATATTATGGGCATCAAAAAAGCCGAGATCAGGACCATTTCCAGGGGCGGAACAGTCAGCGTAGTGGTTAGCGCAGCGCCTTTACAGCGCCAGCGATCGGGACCAGTGCTGTCTGTAAGGAATTCTCCCCGTGTCTGCGTAGGTCTTCCCGGGGAGGGGCAGCTCTGGTTTCCTCCCACTGTTTGAAACATACCAGGGATGTGGGTTAATGGGGTGTAAATTGGGTGGCACGGACTCGTGGGCCGAAATGGCCGGTTACCGTGCTGAATGTCTACATTTTTTTAAATTTAAAATCTGCTTTGTTTTCTTTCTTTCACCTCATCTGATGTCCTGATCCACAAACTTCATTTATTCATTTTACTGGCGTCAAATATAAAGTTAGAGACGCGCAGCGTGGAAACAGGTATGTGGCATCATCCCCACCACATTAATCCCATTACTCTCCCACCATGGGGGGCTAATCAACGACTTCAGAGTTCAGGCAGATTGCGGTTGCTGCCGAACATCAAGATCGTTTACAAAGTTATAAGGTGAATAAGAACAAACTAAGAATAATAAATTAGAAGCAAGAAACATCTCACGCTGACTCCATTCAATAAAATCGTGGCTGATCTTTCATTCAGCAACATTTTATACCTTAATTCTACGTCCCTTGATTCTATTTTTGAAAAAGAAATTCACTGTTAAGAAGCAGAGGTAAGCTTTATAACCCCTTGAATTTATACAGGCCCTTTGGCCCTACTAGTCTATGCTAACCCCACAGACCTGTCCCCAGTGCATAGTTGTTCATGCCTCTCCCGACCATGGACCTGTTCAAATTCTTAAATGTTAAAATTCAGCCCACATTCACCACTTCAGCTGGCAGCTCGTTTCACACTCCCACCACTCTCTGTGTGAAGAAGTTCCCCCTAAACTTTTCCCCTTTCTCCCTTAGCCCCTGCCCTCAGTGGAAAAAGCCTAAATTTACTCTTCCTGTCCCTCTCATAATTTTAAATAACTCTATCAAATCTCCCCTCGCTCTACCATGCTCCAGGGAATAAAGTCCTACCTGTTTAACCTTTCCCTGTAACTCAGTGCCTGAAGTCCGGGCGACATCAATAGTAAATCTCCTCTGCATTCTTTCTACTTATTGATATCATTTCTGTTGTTAGGTGACCAAAATTGCACACAATACTTCAAATTTAGCCTCACCAATGTCTTGTACAACTTTACCATCACATCCTAACTCCTGTACTCAATACTTTGATTTATGAAGCCAATATGCCAAAAGCTCTCTTTACAACCCTGTCCACCTGTGACGCCATGTTCAGGGAATTATGTGTCTGTATTCCCAGATCCTTCTGTTCTATAGCACTCCTCAGTGCCCTCCCACTTACCGTGTTCAATCATGTAATGTGCCTCATCTATTTTTCCATGCAATGTGCACATCCTCTTAGTGACTTAGTGTTTCTAATCTATCAACCACAGTCAATGCACTCAATAACTGAACATCCTAGCTCTTAGACCATAAGGCCATAAGAACAGAAATGGACGATGCCGCCCATCGAGGCTGCCCCACCATTCGATCATGAGCTGATCCATTTTCCTACTCAGCCCCACAACCTTTGATGCCCTGGCTAATCAAGAACCTATCATTCTTTCCCTTTGATACACCCACAACTGCCTGTGGCAAAAAAAATCCATAGATTTACCACCCTCTCCGCTGAGGAAGTTCCTCTGCATTTCTGTTCTAAGTGGATGCCCTTCAATCCTGAAGTTGTGGCCTCTTGTCCTAGACGCTCCCACTGTGGGAAACAACCTTTCTACAGTGACTCTGTCCATGCCTTTCAACATTCAAAATGTTTCAATGCAATTCCCCCCTATTCTCCTAAATTTCAATACATTTCAAAGGATAAATTCCTTTGAGTAGAGAATTCTCCTTCCTTTGTCTACTCTTGTCTTGACACCATAGCTCTCGCTATTCTAGCCTCCACGGCCAAAAAGAGTGGCTTCCCAGCATCTACCCTGTTAATGCCAATCATTATCCTGAGAATTTCAATCAGCTGATCTCGTTATTCTGAATTCAAATGATTCGGTACAGAATGAATTGTGTTACACCCAGACACATTCTTGATGTTCTCGGTAAATATTACTGATGTTGCCTTGTGAGCCCATTGCACGCATTCTCACTATTAAACATCCCTTGGACTTTGACTCATGTAAATTAGAAGCACATGTCAAAAAATTGCAAGAATCCACACCCAGCCCCAAGTCTACAGTTGATTTCCGTGGCTGTAAATTTGGGATGGTTCCATGTTGGATTCCGTAGTCTAGATATCGGTCTGGTTCACAAAGTTGTGCATGCACCTCTGAGCCAGACGTCGTAGATTCAAGTCCCAATCTAGAAATTTGAACGCAAACCACTGTGTCTCCAGCCCTGTTCCTTCTAAGTGGTGCGCACACATTTTGCAACCAGTGCACAAAGGAAATTAACGGGCGCACAAAAGGGTTACGGACCTAAAATATTGTAGTCATTAATAATTATGTTTATTGAAAGTAATCTCTAACTGTTAACTAGTTAGTCGGTTAAACAAGTAGTTAATCACACTTGTATTATATTAAAACATGCCAATGCAGTTTTATTAGCCATGAGAGAGAGGCTGTGCCAAAATGACCTTGAAACAATTCCAAGTTTCCATTTGCACAAGCCTTCAGTGCGCACAGACTTTTGTCACAGGAAAAAAAAAATTGCACAACGTTAGATTTTTGCACATACTGGCTGCGAAAAATTAGATGGAACATTGGATTCCAGTGCAATACCAAGAGAGGGCTCTGCTAAGTCCTAGAAGACACATTAAGCTCGGGCGCCTGTCTATATTTTGCTCATACCTTGATGAAGGGCTCAAGCCTGAAGCGTTAGTTCTCAAAAAAAAAGCCGGAAGCGTTAGTTATCTTTGCTCTATAAAGTATACTGTATGACCTGCTGACTTTCTCCACACTGCATTAGTTTGAAGGTTTGGTGAGTCCTCTCCTATGCCCCACTCAATATTTATCATGCAACCAGCCGCACTAAGCTGGATCATTCAGTTCTATTAACCTGAGACCTTTCTGTGCACAAACAGTTTGCCAGGCTACTTACAATAGCAACACAGCACACCTCCAAATGACCCGAGGCTGCACACAGAGAGTGGAAGGTGCCTGGATCAGATTCTCAGGAGTGGTGGTGGAAACGGTCATGATACAGGAAATACTTTGAAGAGGCATTAAGATTCAGACACAGAGTCTATATGCAGGGAATAGAGGGACATGATGTATCTCAAATCTCAAGTCCAATTTATTATAATCGGATTGCACAAGTCCAACCCGACAAAACTGTTGCACAGTCCTCAGTGCAAAACATACAGACACACAACCAGATATAGCACACACACAGGCAAACAATACATATGCAGGACCAGTATGCATCTATACGAATAAATAAATATTGTTTCAGGACTATGAGAGCCTCGGACGGTTAGTGCGAGCAGTTCCTTTGTTCCTTCAACATTCTCACTGCCCGTGGGAAGAAACAGTTCCTCGGCCGGGTGGTGCATTATGTGCAAGTGGCAGAGATTTAGTTTAATGTGGACCATCTTTGTCGAATGTCTTAAGGGTTGAAGGCCCTGTTCCTGTGCTGTATTGTTCTATGATCTGTGTTCCAAACTGCTAGGTGTCTTGGGAGGTCTGCAAACTGATGCTCTCTATTAAAGTCTAATTTATTCTTTTGGTACTTAATTTTTGGGGAGTTTAGATAGGGATA
This sequence comes from Narcine bancroftii, assembly GCF_036971445.1. Taxonomy (NCBI): domain Eukaryota; kingdom Metazoa; phylum Chordata; class Chondrichthyes; order Torpediniformes; family Narcinidae; genus Narcine; species Narcine bancroftii. The sequence goes on along the minus strand of NC_091479.1, from coordinate 11,374,656 downwards.
ATGAACCACAGACACTGCCTCACTTTGATTTTTCATGCCCTATTTTTATTTATTTCGTAAGGGGGTTTATGTAAATCTTTGCACTGTGAGGCTGTCGCGAAAGAGTGAATTTCCTGACGTGTCCATGACAATAAATTTTGATTCTGATTCATTCAAATTCTCCCTGTTCCAGCTTCCTCCCTATTTCTGAGGACAGATGAAACTAAAACCAATAAGGCAGCTCCCACGAGAAGGGAGAGAATCAACACTGTTAGGTTAAAGACCCTTTCTCAGAAGATATGACAACGTTCCGAGGCAGGGTCATCCACCTGAAAGGTAAACTCGGTTTCTCTCCCCAAAAGATGCTGGCTGACCTGCTGGGTATTTCCAGCATCTCTGTTTATATTCTATGTCAATCTGCTGATCCATGAAGTTCTATTTTTGGCCTTGACCCTGCTCCGCTTGAAGTTTGAATCTGCCTCAGATACGTTAGCACAACATCAACATCATCATCACAGATA